>NW_027456041.1:0-26355 GCF_040206685.1 Ascaphus truei | reverse complement strand
GGTGTTCCAAAGGCACATCTGTCAAAGATTTTTGCAGTCCTTTTACACCGCTCCTCTGTTTAAGCTGCAAAACCTAAAACAGGAGAATTAAAACAACATTTTAAATATTATTTCTTAGCAGAAATCTAAGTGATGAATATCGCATAATAACATGTATTCCTTTATTTGATTTCAGTAAATATAAGATATGATTATTTTTATTTTGGTGTTTACCATTCATCAGTATGTTCCACAATGAAGACATGTTTTACCACTTCAATATATCTACTATAAAATAAAAATAGTGCAATCTAAAACACTTTAGCAGGCCAAAACTTCTCCCTTTTTGAAGGAATGTGGACAAATGTTTTTCCATGACATATCAGCAATTCCCCTTAAAGCGTAAATGCTACTTGATTTTGTTTTATTTTACATTATTTGAATCAGATGATCTCTTTCTTCAGGACACATGTTATAATAGTTGACCCCTTCAAGAGTGCCCTCTGCTACCTTTAGGACTGTAACAACTTGTAAAATCACATGGTTACAACAGAAATAACCATTTGGTGGAACTCAACCCTGTTCATGCTAGAGTGGCTCTATGTGCAGCACAAAGCAGTGAGAGACAATGTTGGCATCATCAGGGAGAAGAGAGTGCAAGAATTGATGGAGGAGGAAAGGCAAAGTGAGGTGGACAGTAAAGGGCTATGGTCAGACTCATCACAATAAAAAGAAGGATGGTAGTGACCAGTGACCGCTAAAAGAAGAGAAGCATTACTAGGAAGTAGTTAGCATAGGGATACTCAAAGTAGTAGTAGCAGATGCAGTTATGCATCTACTTCAAGTGGTACTTCATCACCAAGCCGAGGCACGGGGAAAGGGTGTGACGGTGGTCATGGTATTGTTACTAGTAGCCAAAGTACTGTCGTTTTCTCTGGGACTTGTTGTCATAGTGCATGAGGTCACAAACAGTCTGAATTGATACGTAGGATAAGGTGAAAGCAAGGGCAACTAACACTGTAGAGACATACACTGGCGACACACTTTATTCGAGCTCGGCTAGTCCCACGAATTCGGGTATACCCGGGTGTATTGAGGTTTGTGACTGTTTTCTGCCCGAGTATATTGGGTTATTTTCTAGGCAGGGATTGAAGCATTTTATTCCCCCTGGCTGCAATACTGCACAGTATATATATATATACTGCATTACAATTCATGAATTTATGCCATCTGGTAGACACGCGAAGCATTGCAGCCTATTAAATCCTAATCATTATCATTTAACAAATCAGCCGCCCATCAGCCAGGCATGAACCCAGGCTGGGAAGGCAAATGCAACGGGGCTTGTCAGAGGTGAGGAGCGGCGCATTCCAGGTATCTGCCAGGTACATACCGGGTATTTGCTCGAATAAAGTGTGTCGGTGCAGTATGTGAGACAATGTATCTCTATTCCAACTCTTACCCTCTAAATTACTGGATGGGGAAAAAAAAGAAAGTTGGCCTGAGTTGGCATATCCACCAGCCAGCGAGCCACACATGAGTGTTCAGCACAGCTGGATCCATCATAATAAATCATAAACCAATCAGTTTAGTAGAAATGTGGAAGGGTTTTCATAAATTCAAATTAATAAGTATTTTATAATTTCCCAAGGATTTGTTATGTTCTGTTTCTCTCCATGCCATCATTTTCTGAGGAGGAAGCAGATTAATTCCCAATTATGTAGAATTGTTGTTTCTGAGTTGGTTCCAAATTCAATTACAATTTACTGCTATAGTAGCTGTGTGCTGAACTGACGATCTGAGCTGCCACTAATGCAATGCCACCCATGGCATATCACCACCACCATCAGCACCCACTACTGTCTATCAGCAACAGCATTATCATCAGAAATGCCAGTTTACCAGTGATATAATTTAATATTTTAGTTCTTTTTTTACCATTTTGTGAAGCCCAAACAAGCACTCATACACAATGCTGAGCACAGACATAACATCCCTATTGGTACACAGCTTGTTCTATGTTTGTCTTATATGTTTCATCTCTGATATATGGGTATGAGGAAGAGCCCAAGGAATGTGTATAAAAAAATGAGGTGCATTTAAAAAGAATGTACCCTAATAGTAGTAACCATCTGAGACTTGTGAGCAAACGTATACCAACATAATCTACTGTATGTTCTGTATACTACATGTAACACATTTGGAAGTCTGGGACTGAAATTGAGAGTCTGACTGAAAGCTGAGCTCAGCTGACCAATGTAACTGTGCTACCTGTATGAGTGCCCATAACCAAACCCAATGTCCACCCTTTATGCCCTAAACACCACCAACAGTAATACCCCCTGAAAAATTGTGGAAGCAAATGAATGCCAACATAACTGAAATATACAGTAAACGCAGCAAATCTAGGAGTGAGAGAGAGAGCTAACTGACATGCATAGCTGAGCTCAGCTGACCAGTGTAACAGTGCCATAATGCCACAGCACAGCTGTGCACCCCTGTTCTCTAAATACTGCCACCACTACCAGTAGTACCACCTGAGATTTTCGAGGAAACGTATAACAATATAACCTTCATATATACGTGACATGTTTGGAACTGGGAGTAAAAGCCTGGCAGTCAGACAAAGCTGATCCCAGCTGGCCAGTGCCAACATATCAGTATATGAAGTAATGGGTGCTCTAACAGTCCAGAGAGATTAAGTAATGTTCATCAATGTTTAGGGAAACACATATAGCTCATTTGTGGAGAGGGAGAACTACTGGGTGAGTTAGTATAACACTAGAAGCATCAAAATCCGGAAGGCAACAGCATAAATGTAAAATTACATTAGGCTGTGCCTCATTGGAAAGAGCTATATATTGAGAGCTAAAGACTCACCCCAGTTTGTAGCAATAGCGATGATCCATAATAATAGAGTGTCAGAAGATCTTACCCCACTCCTAGAGCATGTAGTGATCCAGATGGCGTGTCCAGCTGCTTGTAGAGTAGAAGTAATCCAAAAAAGATGCAAATGAATGCACAAAGCAGCGCACAGCCCAGGGACACAGGTGTATAAAAGTAAAAAAATATTTATTGTCAGTCAGACATGACAAACAAGGAGGTAAACAACCTCCAACGCGTTTCACACAACAAGGTGCTTTATCAAGGAGTATGGTACAACACACTGAGCCCTCTTTTTATACACTGCAATGATTATTTCGATTTCGCGCCAAAAAATGCCTCTAAATGACGTCATCATCATGTGCTAACAAGCCTCTATGAATATACACATCCATGATCATCTGTGAGTACCTCCCTAGTGACGCCCCCAGTGACGTCACAGCCAATCACTCCCGAGGCTGATGGACAACAAGGGAGACACCCCCCCCCCCCCACAGACGGAGACTAGCCACACTGATCGTGCGTTCCAATCCCCTCTGACCTCAATGGGAGGGGATTGGAACGCACGATCAGTATGTGGCTAGTCTCCGTTGGTGGGGGGGAGGGGGGTGTCTCCCTTGCTGTCCATCAGCCTCGGGAGTGATTGGCTGTGACATCACTGGGGGCGTCACTAGGGAGGTACTCACAGACGATCATGGATGTGTATATTCATAGCGGCTTGTTAGCACATGATGATGACGTCATTTAGAGGCTTTTTTTGCGTGAAATCCAATTAATCATTGCAGTGTATTAAAAGAGGGCTCAGTGTGTTGTACCATACTCCTTGATAAAGCACCTTGTTGTGTGAAATGCGTTGGAGGTTGTTTACCTCCTTGTTTGTCATGTCTGACTGACAATAAATATTTTTTTACTTTTATACACCTGTGTCCCTGGGCAGTGCACTGCTTTGTGCATTCATTTGCATCTTTTTTGGATCAGTGCCAACATACCACCTGTTCTAATACACTTGACAACTAACACTGGTGTCCATCCCTGGGCCCTATATACGACCACCTGAGACTTGCCTCAATTGTCTATCAAATGGGTCCTCCCACTAATATCAAAGATCAGGATGCATGTCAGACAGATTTCAGGCAAATGGCAAATAATGCCACAATACTGTACCAGCTGTTACATGTCCCATTCATTATCCTATGAATAACAAGAATGATGGAATATACTATGCAATATGTGGTTATATGGTCTGAGGGATGGACACCTTTGTTGTTGGTGGGTAGCACGTGGCAAGCTTAGTTCAGTTTTCCTTTTAAGCACACAATACATGATGGTGACTAAGAGCATGAAAACTGACTATTGTACCATGCACAAGTACCACCAGGTTGCCTATTGCTATTATCAAATGTGTCAAACGTTTTAGGGTATAGGTAAAGGCAAGAACACAATAATTATATCCAATGCCTTTCATAGCAGACGCTACTTCCTCAGAGAATTGTATGGTACTGGTAGTGTGTACTATTTAAACCCCTCTGCAAGCAGGGATTGGTTGAAAATACAGTTGCAATTAATACAGAAATATTACATATAATTAATTGTTTAATACAAACACATAAAAAAACATCCAAAATAACAGATTTTAGTCCTAATAAGGAAAAAGGGAAACACAAATTGGCAGTAAATGACTTAATAAAGAAATATAACCATAGATGTAAGCTATTATGAATATCCAATGAGCCTAAAATGAGGAGAGGAGCAGATCTGATAGGACACAAAGGGACTGCCAATCTTTGTTTCCTTTTTCCTTTTTAGGACTAATATTTGTTATTTTTGATGTTTTTTAATATACATTTTTAAAATATGTTTGTATTAAACAATTAATTATATGCAATATTACTTTATTAATTGTACCGGTATTTCCAACCAATGCCTTCTTGCAGAGGGGTTTAAATAGTACACACTACCAGTACCCTACTATCCCTGAGAAAGTAGCATCCGCTACGAAACCGATTGCATATAGCTATTGTGTCCTAATTTTTGCCTTTACCTACAGTATAAAACTTTTGACACATTTGATAATAGCAATAGGCAACCTGGTTGTACTTGTGCATGATACAATAGTCAGGTTTCATGTTCTATTGTGTACTTGCCTTTACCTAAACAATAAAACTTTTATGGTATGAAGGCTTACTAGTGAACTTTTCAATCTAACTCCTGCTCGGAATTGGCTGGACTTGGGCGGTGATGTCATTCGTGAGCAGTCCAGACCAGGACGCGTCCCAATCGAAAGTGTGATTCCATCTACATTCGCCCGGTTGAGTGGAGCAAGAGGGTGCGCACTCCTGGGACCAGAAGCTACCCTCACCAGCCAAACTTACTGGGTACTTGTGCGAGGGTCCATCTGGATTGGAGATCACTTTTTAACAATTTTTATACCACACTGTCTATATTGAATATTTATGCTGTACGTGCATTCATTACCACTTTTTATACCACTTAAATATTTTTGACACTACACAGTTTGTGCTTTTCTCTTTTTTCCTTATCCCAGATTTTGATGTTTGAGCCATCTACTTGATCAGCAGCAACTCTCTACCTTTAAGGGAAGTTCCTTGAATCTTTTGCACATTCACCAATACAGCGTTTGACAGTTTTTGTTGTTATTTTTAAAGTGCTCCATGCATTTTCAATCACCCTGTAACACTTCACTTTGTAATTTTCAGCGCATCACTTTTGTTTTCACTTTAAGTCATGTATGTATCATTGCTCTGGAAGTTTTATAGAAAGAAAAGGATTAAAATACCTCGTGGTACTTTTTGGTGACTTTGGTTGGGGTGCATTGGCAGTCGTTGCAATGATGATTGCAACAGGCACAATTTCCTCCACAGCGCTTCACCAGGAGACAACTTGGCCAGAAAATAGTATCCGTTCGTTTCAGTTCCTCCCTCAAAGACACTGAAAAGTTACGTGGCGTACAGCTGTACAATCTCACTTCTTCTTTGAGCAGGCTCAAATCTCCAACTGTGCAGGATAAGACAAAAATAAGAAGTCGCTGTTTTACGAGCTCTTTTGTGCACACAAAAAATACATGTTAGCATTATTTTCATTGATTTATTTTTACAAAACAGTTTCTCTGTGGTCCACAAACCACACCAGGGTTAATAGATGTAGCCAAAGTCATGGCAACCATTATCATGCAGCAAGGCTCTAAATTGCAGAATTTGGGAAAGCAAATTAATAAATTGCAAAAAGCACCAAAAAAGTCAAATTCCCACCAGCAGAAACTTGATTTTGTGCCAGAATGGGTACAATAATGTTGTCTACATCTGTAGGAATAAGAGAATGCATTTGTACACAGGTGAATGTACAATGCAGCTATAATAATTGCTTGATCTTGTATAGCACTGCAATTTTATGTAACGCTTTACAGAGACATTTTGTTGACACAGTCCCTGCCCTGTAGAGATTACAATCTATGCTTTTTGTGGTGCCTGAGGCACAAGGAGATAAAGTGACTTGGGCAAGGTCACAAGGAGGTGACACCAGGAATTGAACCAGGTTCTACAGCATCAAACTCAGTGCTAGTCAGTGTCTTTACTCACTGAGCTGCTTCTTCTCCCGCAGGCACATGAAAAGGATATTCATTGGTTGGCCCACCTATCTGGTCTGGCTTAAGACCATGAGGGGAATCTTTAGAAAAACTGGAATAACATTTGATAGTCCAGAGAAATGAAGTGAAAAACAGTGCAGTAAAATACAGTACAATGATACAATAAGTAAGATTTATCTATTTACAGAAATGCACGGTTTACAGGATTAATGTCTTGGCCACTGAAAAATTCCATTATTAAAATAACTTACCATTGCTATTTTTTGCAAATTGCGTCATACCATGTATGTATTAAAAATGATATATTTATTTGACAATAAATGTCTGATTTGTGAAGTAAGAAGCATATTTTTAATAATAGATTTTTGGATAAAATGAGTAATATACTTTTTCAGACTAGTGGGCTAAGATGAGCTGTGATACTTGGACCAAACTGCAATGAATAAAAGGAATGTACACATTTAGTGGCTTCATAATGGCACCCTTGATTCTTTGCACAACTTCTTGTATGCTTTACTTTTCTCGAACATGCTAAAACTCGCTTTCACTCAGCAAGATTTTATATGTTGCATATTTTACTCTTTGTGGTTGGTTCTATTTATCAATTAAGTTTAAATGATTGGTATGACAATAAATACAGCAATCTGAATTAAATCAGCACCCTGTTTAATAATCACACATTCCACAAAAAACCCTTCTGGGGAAAAACAAAGAAGTACACATTTGGAAAACAATATTAAGTACAATTAACATTTTCATCAATAACGCAGAACAAGGTGGTAACTTGTAATACGTGTCCCAGCAGTGTTACATTCTTTTAGCTAGACCCACAGTTCTTTTGAGGTAGAGTGAAGATTAACTACCTGTTCATATGTTATTATTACTTATGATAACAAGTAATTTGATAGGTAATGCTGAATTACTACAATGATTTAAAGATTTTGTTCAATTGCCCCAGGCATGTATTGCATCATATACAGTATCTGTGATAACTGCTTGTTGGAATATAGTTTCACAGTCCAGGGGGAGCATACATGGAAAGGAAGACAACAACACAAAACAATCTAAGTGCAGGTGTTAGGGATATAATGTATGGAAACATTATTCCAATGGGAGTAGGGTCTCTCACAGTAAGTGATAGCCCATTTTGGATTGAGTCATTGGACCCAGGGAGCAGCAGTGGACGTCCGCCACGTGGTTTCTCCTATTAAACAAGGACTGTTGGACTTTCACCCACTTTATGACCCAGGGTGGTCCCAATGCCCAAAACCTACCTATGTTTGTAAGTGCTACTAATTTTTAATAATTTATGTTTATAAAACAACCTGCACTATATTTTTTAGTGTCCTCTCTTCCATATCTGGGATATCTCCTCCTGGGATCTGCTATCTGAGTTGGTTACTGTAACAACTACAAGGCTTGAACTACTCGTATAAAAAGTGAGTAGGATTACATCAGTATAATGGCTAGGAAATAATTCCTCTATTGTGTTTTTTGTTTGTCTTTTCAATATATACCTGGATGTGAGTGCGCACCTGATTACCTGCCCCACTCTCTCACAGTAAGGCATTATTCCATGGCTACTCCACTCATGCTTTAAACTCACCCAACGGTTTCAAAATATTAAATCTGGATGAGTAAACTTATCATGTATACAATGCCAAAAATAATTGTGTGGAAAGAAAGAGGAAATGTTCTAGCAGGAAGTAATTTACTAAAAATGCATTTTGAAGCTACACAAGTCAGTCACTTCTGCCACCGCTGAGCCTTCAAAAACTTTTCCATGACCCACATGGAATTCTATTGGGAACAACATGGCACAGTAAGAATTGTCCCCATCATGATAATATCATGGAATACTATGTGTATTAATCCATCTGATGCTTCAGGGGTTAATGAAGGTACAATTTGGGTTTAATAATACAAGATATGGGGTTTGTGACTTGTCATGGGTCTATTCTGGGCTTCAAAAGGAACTTAAGTAGAGTTGGGAGTTAAAAGTCCAAAGTAATGTCTGTTAACTCCTCGGCCAGGCCTAGTGTTAAAATTAATATAATCTAGAGATAAGGACATATGTTTTGTCAGAGATTGGTTCTCTAACATAAACAAAAGGTTTTTAGAAGCATCCCTGGAAGAGGTTTATGGATTGCCAGGGTGTGTGACTATCCTATACCATCCCAAAGATATGAACCATGGAATCAGGGACTTGACATTGATGCTGAAGTATACAATTTTGATATTTGTATTTGTTACCTGTTAGACGAATGCAATGAGACCAGATATGGGAGGTCTGGCAGGTACAGGGGGACATATATCCATTTGTCACTCATGCTTAGTCTCGTTGCGTCCGCCATGAGCCCCTGAATGTATTGATGCAGCTCACATGTGTGTAAGTATTACAGAAGAAAAGTTATGAGTATGTTTGAATACTGAGGGTAAAGTTCAAATTTAGTTTTTGTCATAAAACTGTAAATCTCACAGCTGATTTATGACTGGGATGGATTTATGTTGTTTCAATAGGGAAAAATAGGATATAAATCTTAGCACAGATTATGATAATCAGAGGTGTGTTTGGACCAAATACTTGATTTCTCATCTTCCTATGCCAGTGACCTCTCTGGGAGAAAACCTACTGTATGACATTTGATAATATACTGTTTAGGAATTTCTATTTTATGTTTTATCCTGTTATTGTATGTTCTTGTAACCCCTTTTCTGTAATCTAAGCACTGTATTTTTATATATATTAAAATATAAAACATTTAATAAGTGATGCTTTGGGCTCTGAATGAACTTTTGCACGCTCTGGAGAGAGTATTTAAATATTCTGACACATTTTGCTACAACACATTTTTGTGTGTGAATAGTTTTTTCTATCATAGACAGGGACCTGAGACCCTGGCAGATTTATTAATTATATATTTTTGCATATCTTGGGTGGTGGTAGCATATAGATATGATTGCAATTGAGTAAGGGGTTAATATTAACTCATTGGAGGTACCTTTGCAGAGGAGAGAGGTTAGTTGGCTAGAGTAGCCATGTGTATTAACCCTGTTGCATATCTAAGTCACGTGCCCCAAGTTGTGCCATACATGATAGTCCCTTTCCGAGCTTTCTGGATACTCTTATTGTACTGTATTTCAACAACTGGATATCAAAACTTCCAGATAACTACTGTACATCTTAATATTTCTTCATACAGTACATTTGTATATATGACAAAGTACACAATTAGGTAACATCATATTATGCACCACCTCACACAATTAGTGTTTAAATGTGGTGAGTGAGTGAGATACTTCTTGACTTAAAATAATAACATCATTGTTCAATGAAAAAATGATTTGTCTATTTAAATGTTTGTTGAAGATTTACCCTGGAACCTTTTACTAAGAACCCTGAATAAATACCATGTTCATGCATGTAAATGTATAGAATGTATTATTTTAAAACATGCTCAAAGCACACTGCATTTGAAAGAATAAAAAAGAACTGTGTTGTTTCTTTATTTAAGATATTACTGTTTTGCTAAAACAATACATTAAGACGTGTAATCACACATTACCCCATGTTTAAATTTCAAAATACAGTAAGTAGAAAAAGTAGACAACGCTGCAGATTCTCTGCATTTCAAAAAGGTGATATTTTTGGGAATGTTCCAGAAAGATTAGCTGTTAAAGATGGATATAATGTAGGAAAATAATTAATCTCTGCTCTCAGTATTTTCCCTTGATAAACCTGGTTTTAAATGTCAACATTTTCTAAGGTGCTATTCATCATTTTTTTTCCAATGACGTGTTTTTTTCATTTTGCACTCTGCTTTAGAGTACATCTTCAAACAAATGCATACCATGTCAGGTTATTTAAGTACTGAACAAGGGAGGATTACCATTTCAAATACCACTCAGCAGTTCAATGTCAGTTTTAGTGGACATTTGAAAGCCTTTATGAATATAGAATAAATCTAAGCAGTCAGCTACCAGCATGTTTCGCTTATCAATATGTATTTCCTTTGCATGGTATAAATTGTGAGAATTGGAAAATTGATAATTGGTCTGGTAATTTAATTTGAGCAACTGTTCTTGAAATAGACCAATGTAAATATTGATTGACCAAAGTCTTTAATCCAACATTCTTCCTCTGTGTTATAAATGTTATAGAGTGAGAGAAATAACTAAATCTATAAAAATTAATACTGCCAGTAACAAGGTAAATTATTAATTGAAATACCAAAAACCCGCAGTGTAATATTTAAAGTTAAAGATGGGCAAAAACAGGGGTATTTTAAAATTGGAAAACGCAAATGACATCTTACATTAAAACGGATCCATTCACAAATCTGGATCAAACTACTCAATCTCATTAGCACAAGTTCGGCAGAAAAAAATATCAGAACTGGTTATCGTGAAAACAACCAATCTCTACTTAATCTTCTTGGCACAAGCTCTCCAGGAAAACCATCCTTTGATGCCATTGCAGTGACAGAGAGAGGGAGAAAATGTTATTTGATTAAATTCATACTTTACACAAGTCTTCCAGCTGCAAAACTGGGTCAAACAAGTTATAGTGGATTTAAGAAGGGGAAGAAAATCGAATTGCTTTCAGATAACTTGCCCTGAGTTACCCCAGTTTTGCCACTACAGTATGTATTGTGCCACAAATGTATTTGACAGTGGATACAGATAGCACCACTATCCACAGTGTGTAATCTATAAATACAAATGTGTGCAGCACCTTATTTATCAAAGACGTGGAATCCCATTGAACGCAATTGAAGTTTTTCCTTTGATAAATCTGAAGCAATTCTTTTGCACTGGTTTTGCCTCATTTATGTAGCTGGGAGACTTTAGTAAATAACTTCTTAACCTGTACTTGTGAGTAAAGTCAAGTAGGAACATCATTCCTGTTTGAATTAATAGATGTAAAAGATCACCAATCTTTACACTTTGTTGTACCCAGTTAAATCAGGCGTGATTATCCTCATACATTATATAAAGGGCCAAATAATAGCGAGGCCCAGGTGAGGTTTGAGATTTGTACAATTTGTGAGTTGTGATAGGGTATTTTGGCAAAGAGTGTGAACCCAGTAAAGCTCACAGGCCTCCATCTAATACAACATTATTGATGTTTACCAACAATCAGTTATGTGTAATTTTTCATCACACAGAGGTCAATGAGGGGAGCTTTGCATTTCAGGTGTTATTGAAACTAATTTCAAACTTTTTTTGAAAGTTCAACTGAAACAAAGACTAACCAAATTTGGTCACGTTGACACATTTCTTACACTGGATATATTCTTTCTTTTTTTTTTGTTAAAACATTTCTACAGTATTTTTTGAGCAGCGCTGTGTACCGCCAAGGAAGCAGAGTTCAAGCTGCTATCAGCTAAGTATTTTGCAGAGATTTGCGGTCACATTACGGAGTGTTTGGATGCCAGTTGTGAACTATTCCATTTATACAGCATCTCACTAGATATAGGGACTCCCAGTACAAGTTGACAGCGATGTTGGAGCTGTGCTGCTTGAAAGCAAGCAGCGTTCATATGGTAGTTCAGTTGCTCAGGGATTCACCTTAATTACTGTGCATCCTCACTTCTCTGATGAGGATTTTACTTATGTTATTTCTCTTGCGACTTTGGCTTACACGGTCTGCTATGCTATTATTCCATTGTGGCATAGAGAATATCCATCTATACATGCATTGACATTGTGCTAGTAATTTAATTGTATGGGTGATTTCACTACTACCATCTGTGAGGTCGACATCTTGATTTGATTATATCTAGCAGGAGGATTTAACTGTGATTGCCACATTATAGTATCTACACCTCACAGTGTTGCGGATTTACATCTGCTATTGTTAGGATACAAGTTGGCTGGAATTAGTAACATCAGCACTACGTGTTAGTTTTAATAATATTTTATTATCATTTTTAATTTTTTCACCTTGGTTTTGCAATATATGTATTCACTAAAAATTTAAAATTGTTATTGTGATGTGCACCAAAAATGTACCCTTTCTGAATGATCTTGTGACCCTGTCATGTCTTCATTCAATCTGTTATCATTATTAACTATTGTACATTGGTAGCACTCACTTATGTCATTAAATAGACACTGGTAAATAATATTATTTAAGAGTGTTTCAAATTTAAGAGTGAGCGGTGTGTTATGTCTTGTGCTTTGTATCTTAATATACAACCTCAGTCATGGTTACCATAACAAATAAAGTAAAATGAATGGATAACATTTTGGATTGCTACAGTAATTAAGCTTTTTTTTTTAAAAATATTATTATTGTTTTGTATTACATAATTTGCTTTTAAGAGACATAAAATATGCTCATTGTTAACAAAATATCTTTAAAAAAAAAAAAGTGAAAATGAGGCCAATAATAATTGCTGATTACAAAAATACACCACACATACCTCTGGATTTTCTGCCATGGATGTAGGATTTCCCCAGTAATTGCCATGATGGTCTATACAAGTCTTCTATGTCCAAATGCCATCTTTCTGGTTCAAGGTATCTTATTACTTCTTCCACAGTCCCAAACCGAGCAACAGCCTCATTTAGCATATCTAAAGGCAACGCTGATGGGGGAAATACCGAAGGTCTTGCTGGTTCTGCTTGTTGCTGAAAACAAAGACATATTCTATTTGTAAAAAACAAAGTCATTTAAGCAACAACATACAGTACTATAACCAGTGTTTTAGCAGATCAAATGCATTATTTCCTAATAGGTACCAAAAAATGAATCTCATATTGTAGGTAGTTGATTTCTGTGAATGATGTTGGTGGTCAAAAATAGTTTTCAACCTGTTGTCTAATTTCCTTTGCTCTGTACAATACATTTTACTATTTTATTTCTATGAAAAGCTATTTTTGCTGCCTTATACTATCCTGAGCTTATGAATGAAATGTCAGAAATAATTGGGCCAAAATACACTGGAAATATTTGACAGAAAACGATTACTTATCTCTAGGCAATTACATGCCAGGAATCATCGAAACCATGAAGCTTCGAAACCTACTGTACAGTACTTCTTCCTCTTACAGAGTAAGCAGATTTTTGGTAATAATAAATGTATCTATTACTTTGATTTGCTTTAAATTACGATACACAATGTATTTTTAATTGAATACCAGACAATAAAATTGACTGAGAAATACAATTATATTAAAATGTATAGTTATATAATTTAGAATTTTTCTAATGCCATAAAATAGTCATTGTTTAGATAATATTTTTTATAATTACTAATACAGAATAAAAATGTGAAGACTATTCAAGCAACACATGTTGTGTTACTAAAATGATATTGAAATGACTTTCATTATTTAAATTAATGAGGCAAATCTGGCAAACTGAGCCAGCTGAGGACAGTAAATCACATTTTAATCAATCTCAGCCTTGTTCCTTCCCAATAACTGTTGTTTCAAGCCCCTTCACTAATTTGTTTATATAACACTCAAACTCTCATTCACAGTGCCTTACAGTAGATTCACTTGCATCATATTATCGTGATATGCTAATCAGCGTTATCATTTTGTCATTTAATAAGAAATACAAATCCATCTTCTGGGGAATTAAAAAAATAAAACCTACAGTTATACAAACTATATGAATTATTTGTATATTGGTATCATTTTCACTTCGGTATATGAACTGACATTGGCGTGCCTTTACTACCAAAAGTTCCAGTTTATGAACTATTGTACATGTTTGCTCCCAAAATCTAAATATACATACTATATACAATATTCCACGCATGCTGATTTCAGAATAAATCTGACAATTCCTATTATGCGAAGCTAGTCATTTCCATCTTTTTTCCACTAGCTCTTGTTTCCCATTGTATCTTTCCTCCATTGATCAAAAACACTTTCAACTGACCCTCAGATCTGCCTACGAGGTAATATAGTAGTTGATATGTTTGATTGCATTCATTGGATCAAATCCCCAGATCATTTTCTTTTTAGCTTATCAAGGGGAAGATTCCTTAAGGTTCGTTGCAGGTTAACTCACCCGATCTTGCATTAAATACATTGACTTGAATGGCAGTTAATGCCATTCGGAGGCATTAACCCACAACAGACCTCAGTAGATCTCCCCCTATGGCATTTACTTCCAAAACAAGTAATGGAATAGGTATGTAAAAGTAATTATTCCATAGACAATGAACATCATACATCTTATACACAAAATACCAAGACACAGTTGTGGATGAAAATGGCCATTGCAATTTGTAGAATTTCCCACATAAATTAAGTTGACCTTGCCACCACCACTTTTGTGAGTTCCAATGAACTTGTGCACCAGCCCCAGCTATACCTGCTCATTTGGGCCAATCCAAGACCATTACTAACATTCCATGAGAGGGTAGTTCACCATTGATTATTACAACTGCCTCTACCCAGAATTTTACAGCCCATAGGCACTTAAATGTTTGCCGCCTTGGCCTCCTTCTCTTACAGCATCCTGAAATCATGTGGCAAAGTGTTTCCATGACAATGGGATGCTACTGAAGGAGGAGTAGGGCGACGCTGCAGGAGGAGGTAAGAGACCTTTTCAGAGGTCCCACGGTATCCCCGGCAATCAGTGTAATTGTTGTGGGGAAGAGTGTTGGGCCCCTGTAACTGCAGCACTGTCTCCCCCCCAAAAAAAAATATTGCCGCCCCCTGAAATTTGCCGCCCCAGATACGGGCCTAGTAGACCTATGCCTAAATGAAGGCCTGCATCTACCTCTATGAAAGGACAGCACCAAACTTTTCCTCCAAGCATGGGCTTACAAACACCCGTATTCTCTTTTTAATATTAGAATACATATTACTACATACAGTAGTATACATACAGTAGGAAGTAGCATTCTTGCAATAGGTTCCCCATCCAATAAAAGCTTTACACTCCCACTTAATACTTCCAACCTAACCTTTAATCTATCACTTTATGGGAGAATAGTACCACCTGCTCAGATCCACGAACGCTAAAATATTTCACTACATCGAATACAGTATCATTTCATTGTGCTCCACCCTTCTCCAACAGCCATTTATTCATTTAGACATATGCTTTCCCCTTGCCCAGCCAAATTTGACCTATACTTTACCCTTAAACATAATCTGTTTGGTCTATCCTTTCGCTGATGGCTCAGGACTTCCTTTCCATAGATTATTTTACAACATGTGACTCCTAATCAAAAGCACCAAATAACAAAAAATTAAAAAAATGTTCTTCTATACTACAAACCATAAATATAACAGATTTAGAAATACATATAATCCGTTCCTCAAGGTTTTTTGAATGTTAGAGAAACAATCGCAAGTACAGTATATGTACATGTAATTATAGATGACTTCTAGAAAAGGTTAGTATATACAGTATGATAAACAATATGAAAAACCTTTAAACAACTGAATTATTTCCTCCCTCTTCTGAAAGGTACTTGAGGAAGTATAGTTGTACCAACACAAGTATTGGAAATGTAAGTTTGTTATTGGACAGGACAGAATGCATAACAAAACTGTGCTCATTTCCCGTCCCCTGCTGTATTTCTGTATCTCCAGCACATGCCTAAGACTAGGGTAGAGAACTATGAAAATATTAACGTTTAATGACAAAAATTATCATTAACAAAATATGTAATCACCCTATAAATTAAAACACAGCCTTATGTATGAATAGTTTAACTGAAAGAAACTAATCAATTATAAAATTGTCTCGTTTGTGATCGTCATTGTAAGAATTAAAAAAAATAAAAAAATAAAAAATAAAATATATATATATATACTGTATTAAAGTTAAATTGCAAATTATTTTATCATGTCCCTGAATAAATCACTAAAACATAATTAAGTTGGAGTGGAGTATAGTCTTAGCCATTGCGTACAGTACCAATTATTACAACTGTACATTGTAAAAATACATGCAAACCATTTATCCAGCTTTCCTGCAGGTTTCTGTACATGTGGAGAAATGTATTTTAAAATTGACAGCTATCATAATTATGCCATTGTGATAAGATTGATTATACAACATGTTCTGATGTCATAATCTAGTACGGCTCCCAGCAGCCGTCCATCATATCAACATGTTTATACATGCTACAGGGCCAGTACCTGAAACATCCAAGGCTATTTTCCTGGGTGGAACACTTAATTAACTATATTTGTTACATTTAAGTCCTAGTACGGAGTGTTACAGAAAGTCTTTCTGTTAGTGCTAAGAATGCTACAAATGTTGAGCACACCACACAGAGTACAGTGGCATGTAATGTCCATCAAAAAGTGCTTCCAGCAGTGATCTGCTGTGAAAACAATACTATTCTTTGAAACAGATACACTTGGAAGCTACCCAGGAGGTACAGTCAGGTCATAATAACAAACAAGACTTACACTGCTGTATTTCTAAGCTCATGCTGAGTAGTGGTGTAGTGGTGCTTGCTGACTTGCCAAACAAATGTCTAGAACTATATTTTTTTTACAGCACTTTTTATTGGGGTTATAAACAGTAAAGCACTACTTTAGTAAGAAGCACACCATTGTGAATACAACTGTATTGAATTGTCCACTTCAGATTATTTTTCAAAATATACAGTATTTCACAATTCACAATGAGACACAATTCTATACATTTCCTTCCAGAGAGGCCTTCTTTTCTACAGAATATTTTGCCGAACTCTTAATACTGTTATACTTCTTTAAAATATATGTTTTAATCTTTATACTTAGATGTGAAAAATTACTTCTATCTCTGCATTGTCATTTAAAATGCTTTTTTTTTTTCATTTTAAATGTTGCTCCTATGAAGAAAAAAAAATATATAGATTATGCCCAAGGAAGTAGACAAGGTAACTTCACTAGGCCTTAAATAATGTTCAATTTATTTTAGCCTAGTCATACTTAACATATTATTCACATATATACCGCTGTACAGATTTAGGGATAAAGTTAGATTATATCCTATGACAAAAAGAAAATACATTTGGGAAAATATAAAGTCTTCTAAAAATGTAAAGTTAATCTAAATAGCAATAATATATATTTGTTTACTATACATAACTAAAATTTGTTTTTTTTTCCAATAACCTTCACAGAAGCATTTTTTTTCTCCAAGCACAAAAGCATACCTGTGAGCATGTGACTTGTACATTATAAGTGACAAGGGTTGATACACACAGCTAACTAGCTGACCCACTTTCTTACTGCAGGGTCCCTTAAATGAGTAATATCTCCCCTCAATCTGTAACAAAAATAACCTTAAATCGCTTACACCACCAAGGATAAATAAAAGTCTTATCACTAGTGTCCTTGGTCACCGCTAACTAAGAAAAATATGTAATTAACACACAAATTAAAATGTGTCCAAAATGCAGTTACTCTCTTCAAAAAGTGCAAAGTTAAATTAGAGCCCAAAACAGTGCTTATTACATTTTAGATTTAATATACAAAAGTAGTACAATACTTAATTTACCGAAAAAAGAATGTTACAAGAGACATACAGTATAATATATGTAGATGTTTAATAACATAAATGTAAAAACAAACAACATTTTTTAACATACATTACTAATTACTATACTGTATATTTAAGCTTCTCAAAGAGTCTTGATTTGGAAATATGAGAATTCATGTGTCATAGAATTGACACTCCCTTAGTTGAAATCTAAATTCATATCTCAAAAGCATGGTTTTAATCCTGAAAGCCCCTGCTTTGGAAACGGAATAAGCCCACCTTCTGAAGAAAATAGTTGTTTTTTAATTAAAAAATTCCTTCGTATAAAAACATGATCATATCCTTATCCCCGTAGCTCCTAGAATATTTTAATCCACCTCCATGCATTTTGGGGAGTTTGCTGCATGCAAAGAGATTATTTTTAATGGGGTTAATAGTAAATTGAGACACAAACAGACACAGTATCTGACATTTGCACCCTCACAATTGTTTCACTTCTTTTAATTCGCAAGATTGCAAATGTTATATTTGTAATTCTTGTGAATCATATCAGATCCCCAATATTTTTATTTTGAGTAAACTTGGCATATTTGAAGTATCTTCCTGGCGAGACCTTCTTGCATGTCCACAGATCACTTGACGAATATCTTTTAAGGTACATTAAAAAGTTTTCGCTTATTTTCACTGTCAAAAAGAGTTGTGAACCTAGGTTTTGATCACCCTACAGATCATGTTTAACCTTAGATAATGAACATAGATAGCCAGGAATAAGCACTTGAACCCCCAGAGGATCTTACTATGCTTGTCCATGCCTTTGTGTTTTCACAAAAGTGCACCAAACAAAAAAACATGATTGAAAACTCCAATAAAATAGAGAATCTTTAGCGAAAAGCCTCCATCTTGAACTACAAGTGTCAGCAGTGTATTTACGAATAAACTGCCTTTTTGGAATATACTAAATAGGACCAAAAAATGATAAACATTTTATGAGATGTTTAGCACAGCTAAAAGTGTATATAAAATGTGGTTTAGCAAAGTGGTCCTTATCTGCTTTCATTTTCTATGATGTCTTTAAAAACTAGCGGTGTCCTGAAAATTTCGTATCAAATGGTCTCTGAGCTGCTGAATGTTGGTAATCAGATGCAGGCACTTGTTGACTATGAATAACTTCATATTAGTTCTTAAATTTTTTGGAAAAGTAAGTACCCTTACCATTCAAATTAAGGCTAATAATAATATTAATAATAATACAAATTACATCCTCTAACCATTATTATGACAGTATCCTAATATTAGCTCTTCCATATCCATGATTAAAACAGGGCATTCTAGTCCATGTTAGTCCCTGTGGATGCCTATACTCACATACCAATATTAAATGCTTCATGAACACTAAAAGGTAGTTTTAGATTATAGGGGGGAAATTATTTGATTAAAAAGTCAAATAATCCTGTAATCTGGAGCGGTTTTGTGCTTCGTATTTGATTGTTAGTTATTTTCAATATTGCAAAAATAATGATTATTAAAATTATGTGGTTAATGAAGAATAAGATAGAAAATAAATATAGAGATTTGAAAAATAGTAGTTGTGACTGTCATTGGTCAACAGAAAACTCAAGTGCGTATTGAAACCACAGACTGTACACTCATTAGTGCAACTGCAAAGAATGGGAATTTTAAAAGTGCAAGGGTCCATGAATTGCAATAATAAAAGAGTGGATAATAATGTGATTCACAGTAAGTGAACGAAGACAAGGGTGAGTCGACTGCCCCAGGGGTGTTGGGGGTGAGCCTCCAGGTGACCGCGGAGCACGATAGCTCCTTAAGTCTGGTCACCAGGGCGAATGGCTCCCCTCTGCATCGCATCCTGGCGGTGGTGTCCTCCTTAGAAGGTAGCTGTCCAGTGGTGCGAGTGGACCCATACCAACCTGACAGTGTTCCAGATGAAGAGAAGCCCATCGCAAGCCAGCGGAGTGGTAAGGAACCTACTAACTCCCCACAGGCTCTGATGGAGGTGACCGTGAAAAAGGCCAGAATTAAGGTTCCTGATCTGAGTGAGAGCCCGTGCGCTCCAACCCAAATGGTCCCAGGACTGGGATCCAATGCTCCCGAGTTTCAAGACAGTGAGTGGACTGTCTCAGAAGTGTTGTGGACAGGACTCAAGACAGCCGAGGACCTGTTGGTCACCGGGAATCAACGCAGTGGTAAGGTATCTACCCTTTACCCCCTGCCAGGTGACACCGAGATTGTGAGGGAAGAGACCTTGTCCATTGCTCGCTTCCCAGTGGAAGCCTCGCAAGCGTGTAGGGACAAAGACTGTATGGAGAGGGATTTAGGGAAATTTGCCTCCGTTCAGGCCAAAAAGTAGTTGCCCATTCGCCAAGTAGTGGACCGCGGGAAAGGTCCTGGCCTCCTGGTCTACCGCATCCATGCCGCGGATGACCGGGTAAAGGCTTGGTTAAAGGACATTGTGCTATTCCTTCCACCAGGGGAGGAAGTAGTACGGAACCGGTGACTATTACCCCAGAGCGTGCTCACCGAGAGATTCTCCCGGGGGAGGCTCACCAATGTAAAAGTGAGGTACACCCACATGATCAGTTAGGGGCACCCCACAAATGGTCTCAGCAAGCAGCTAACACTGAGCTGGCCTCGGGAATTACTGTGTGTAATATGCCATGTATCAGTGATGTTACAGTCAATATGTTACGTTGTACCGTTTATGCAATGCATTTTTATTGTGTAACTTTCTGTAATGTGACGTTGTTCTCCAAGTGGGGACGTTGGTATTTTCACCAGGGGGAGAGTGTAAGGGGGACACCCCCGGTTCCCCTGATTTTCCTTTGCCCCCTGCCTTACCCCTGTGGCAGTGGGGGAAGGAGATGGCGACTTCTCCCGGCGGGCACCGCCCTCTTGGTTTTGGCGCGAGCTTCGCCCATGCGCAGTAAAGATCGCGCACGTGGTCCCCATAGAAAAGAGCTTTGCCAAGGACTACAATTCCCAGCAGCCTTTGGGGACTGCACTTTCACCCTTGTCACAGGCAGCATTGAAGCCAATAGAGCTGGCAGATTCTCATGCTGCAGAGTTGCAACAATGTTGTGTGCAGACAGGTTTTTTGTCAGTTGGAGCACGCTAGTCAGTCAGACCCAGGAGCAGCCAAGGGAAGGAGGTAGGGTGCAGGAGTCAGTGACTCCCTGCACTAGGCCAGCAGCCCCCAAGGCCAAAGTTAGCTCTGAGTCGCCCAGTATAGTGAGTGTTGCCAGGGACAGCCCTCAGGTTAGGGACCCTGTCACTTACAGCAATTGGAGCTGGGGAGCTGTGAGGGAAGGAAGGGTGCAGGGAGTGAGTGCAGCTCCTGCACCCATATAGGTACCCACATCCCAGGTAGGCCCCAACTCCCCACAAGGTTAATGGGTAATTGAATAGGGACGGCCCAAGATAGGGACGCTGCCCTTAGTGTAAGTGTGCTGTCCTGTCAGGGTCACGGCTGCCAGTGCCGTGAGGTCTGACAGGCAGGCACAGTGTTGCGCAGCACGTTGGCTGCAAGCATCCAGTGGGTCACAGCTTGTTGCTGCAGGCACTGGGATCAGTTAAGTAATAGTGAGGCGGAGGGACTCGGGAAGTACGGGAGGAGGTAGTGCGGGTGCAGGGGGTCAGGGACCCCTGCATAAGATAGGCTACCCCGTAGGCCCTAGGAGTTTTCCCCAAAGCCCTTACAGGTTGCTGTGCTGTAGGGACGGCCTATAGTATAGCGCGTGTCACTGTAGTTCAGAAGGAACCATATAGGGACACAGCGGACGCTGCGCCACCGTGCAGCGAGTGGGCGCAGTTCTTCGTTGCAGTCCTCCGGGTGGGATCGCCCTGGAGGTGGTTCCGGTGTTCTCCGGTCGCTGGATCCTTTGCGAAGCCAGTTGGAGATCCGAGCACCGGAGTGCTCGGGCAGGTACTATCAAATCCACAAGTGCACCAACGGGCCCTTAGTTTAATAGTGACTGCGCAGTCACCCATATTCTCTCTCTCTCTGCAAGAGTGTGGGACATTGGGTGGGGATTCCATGGACACCGGGTGGGATCATCCTGTGTTGGGGAAGTGTCCTGCAAGACGCCGTAGTCAGTGTCTCCTCAAGAGAGGGACACCCGTAGATATTCTATTTCTGTTGTTTGATGTTTCTTATGTTCCCAAGTAAACGTTCTTAGTTACTATACTTAAGGTGTGTGAGTATTTGTATGTGTCCTGTGAGGAACCACTCCCCCTATGGTGGGAGCCATCGCAGGTGGAGGCACTGCACCGAGTACGCGGTTACTCATAGTATCATATAATTGCCCCAGGTTCCCTGTGGCGGAAGCTCAGCCCTCCTGTGAGCCAAGCAGGTAAAGCACCACACCTGGTAACACTTTATGTTCTATGCACCCAAACTATATATGCGATTGGGTGGGGTGGAATACCCGTTACACATATAAATACTATTATACTAAAACAACATATTTATTAAAAGATAATCATGCTGTAAAAGGAATATATAGTCACATCCATAGATGAATGCCTTATGGGCTATTTGTACTATCAAACATCAATGGAGATTCCAGGAAATTAAAGTGTGTGTGTCCAGATTTTAAAATGTGGTATGGATTAAATTATTAAAATTATATGTATGGTAGTCTCAATGACTTCAGGGGAGGTATATTGCTAGAGGTATGCAGATCCTCATCCTCCACTTTTTTACCACACAGGGTATGGCAGATCTCTCCTTCCTCGTCTGGCTAAGCGTTGGCTGCTCGCGCTATGGTGCTGTATGCAGCGGCTCTATGGTCTCCCATTCCTAGATGCTGTGGAAGGTCAGAGAGTCTCCTCAGTCTATTTAGCTCCTGATCAGCTGGTGCTCCTCACATGCTGCGTGTAGCAACTTCCATGTTCCAGAGTATTGTGATTCAAAGCCAGGGACTGCTCAAACTGTTCGTGCATGGCAGCTTCAGAGCTCCAAAATCAATGTTGCAACAGTTCAAAAACCAAACACATTTCGCCAGAACGCTTCATCAGTGGTAGAGCACATACATACTCATCTGACAACCAGGGCTGCTGACAGGGGGGAGAGCCGAGACAAGTGGCCCAGGTCCGGTGGCTGTGGGAGGCTGGTTGGGCCCAACTTCTTTTGCTACTGGTCCTCTCATTGCTGCTTGGCCCTGGCACTCCCCATCTGCAGGACTCCCTCACTGACACTGTCCAACATAGATCCTTTAACATCACACCGCGCTGTGCCTCTCTGACATTACACCAGCACCAGAGGGTCAGTGTAGGACAGTGTTAGTGTCAGTGAGGGAGGCCCGCAGCTGAGGAGAGCCGGGGCCTGGTGGCAATGAGAGGACTGGCAGCCGGGCAAAGAAGTTGCATCTGGCCAGAGGCCCAACTGCTTTGTCCGGCCACTGGGCCCTGGCTCTCCCCCGCTGCGGGCCTTCTTCCCTGTCCCCCACAGGGCCTCTCTCTGAGGTCCACACAGCTGAGGAGAGCCGGGGCACCAGAGAGAAATCCCCTAGGTAGGTAAGTCTGTAGGTTTTGTTTGTATGTATTTGGGGTGGTGGGGGGTTGTATGTGTTTGGGGGTGTTTTTAATTTATTTGGGGGAGTTGTATGTACTTGGAGTTTGGGGGCTGTATGTATTTGGGAGGTGGGGACTGTATGTATTTGGGATGTGGGGGAGGGATTTGTATGTATTTGGGGGTTGTGCGGCTGTATGTATTTGGGGGTTGTATGTATTTGGTGGGTTTGTATGTATTTTGTAGGTAGGGTTTTGTATGTATTTGCATGGTGGGGGTTGTATTTGGGGGGTTGGTGATGGTTTTGTTTGTATTTGTCAGGGTGGCGGGTTACAGTTCAAAAACCAAAAATGTATTTGGTGAGTGTTTTTTTGTATGTATAGGGGGTGGACAGAGGTTGTATGTATTTGGGGCAGTAATTATTGTGGCTGCGATTGTGTGTGTGGCCGGAGGTAGGAAGGGAAGGAGGGTGAGAAGATGGATTTAGGAAGCAGGATTGAGTGAGTGGAGTAATTAATGAAGGGGGGGAGTGAGAGGAGAGAGGGGGGGAAAATAAGGGGGTGAGAGGAAGAGAAGGGGTAAGAGTGAGACGGGGAGATAAATTATTGGGAATAGGGGGGAAATAGAGAAGGCGGCTTGTAAGGTGTGAAATTAGGGGGAGGGGGGGGCAGTCATAACTCTAGCTGTGGGCCCCGGGAAATCTGACGGCGTCCCTGCTGATAATCTCTATATACCCCATCAAAGGCTTTTGGTCAATTAATTAGTACACACATGTATATAAAACGTATTCCATAAAAACTGTTTCGAACAAATCCAATATCTTACATGGTGGTAGTAAACCAATGAGGGATTTAAATATCTATATATAGAAAAATGTTGAACAGGTTAAATATTAAGTGGAAATTTTATTCCGTAAGTTAAGAACATATTAATAGCACAAACGAGTCTTATATAATGATTTGAAGTACAATCCTAAGGGTATAAGGAAAAACAATCTCCAAACCAAACATCTCCTCAAAAAACATAAGATGTATAATGAAATACACAGTTACAGCTATTAAAACAATTAATAGTATTATTAAACGGACAACTTGTAGAGATAGAAAATCCTTCATTAGCACTGAAAATTTGATTCTCATTTTCCCATATTTGGGTCGGCTCTGACCCCTCTTGTTTTGCTGGTCATTTAGCCCCCTGGATATTTACCTTAATGGTAAGAAAGGTGGTATGTATGTATGTATGTATGTATATTTCTATTTGTATAGCGCCATTAATGTACATAGTGCTTCACAGGAGTAATACACGTGACATAATCATATAAATAACAAATAATACAAATAACAGATAATGGGAAAAACTGCTTCAGGCATAAAAGTGACACTTAGGAAAAGTAGTCCCTGCCCCAAAGAGCTTACAATCTAATTGGTAGGTAAGAGGAACGTACAGAGAAAGTAGGAAGGTGTTCTGGTAAGTGTGTCTGCAAGAGGTCAAGGTAGATGTATGAGGTGTAAAGTATCAGCCACGGAGCTACTCGTATGCTTTGTTAAGTAGGTGGGTTTTAAGATGGGTCTTAAAGGTGGATAGAGAAGGTGCTAGTCTGATATTGAGGGGATGGACATTCCAGAGGTGTGGGGCAGTCAGAGAAGACTGTGGGGCAGTGAGAAAGGTCTAAAGTGGGAGAGGGCTTTAGACAGAAAAGGGGTAGAGAGAAGACATTCTTGAGCATAACACAAGAGTCGGGATGGTGTATAGCGAGAAATTAGGGCTGAGATGTAGGGAGTGTACATCTTTAAAAGTGAGGAGGAGAATTAAGTATGTGATATGGGATTTGATAGGAAGCCAGGAGAAGGATTTCAGCCAGCGAGACGCTGAGACAGATTTAGGAAAGAGTAAAGTGATTTTGGCAGCAGCGTTAAGGATAGATTGTAGGGGAGAAAGTTGAGAGGCAGGAGAGCTGGACAGCAGGAAGTTACAGTAGTCAAGACGGGAGAGATGGTGATGTCATTGGTTGCAGTAATAAGCTTTGGGAAGTGTATATATATATATATATATAGGATATACCTGTCCTTGCCATTTTTCCATTTTACTATATATATTAGACTTTTGGTTTAAACTACAGCTAACACTTAGCACATACAGTGCACCTGGATTTTAACCCTTTAAGTGCATCCCATGCTTTTGGCTATGTTGTTTTGATTGTTATTTTCTCTGTGACTCGCAGAGGAAGTGCAAAATGCATAGTTTAAAATTGGTAGTGCTGGACCTGCTGATAGAGTCACCTTGACGTGGTTGCAGGCTTGAAATATTTGACAGAGGATTTAATTAAATTACCCATTCTTATGGGTAGTAAAAAAGAACCCATAGAAATGAACTAAATAATTAGTCACCTTGAATGTGCATTGGGGCTTCTTTGTTTACTGCTGTATATTTGAAGTCACTTTTCCAGTAGCATTCCATTTTGTTACAAGTAAATACGTACATATACTGTACTAGGAAAATGCTATAAGTTATACCACGTTGTGGGATGAGCAATTACACCAAATAGGACAAAGATTCATTACATGAAATAAAACACAGGCAAAAATTTGAACCGCCATTAATTTGTGGATTTTGTCATCGAATTGTCCTATTATTATCAAACCCGTTAAAAACAATAATGGATGGTCAATTTATTTCTCATACTATTGCATGCTATTATCCAAGCTTATAAATAAGTCTAGTTTTTACTGACAGTCAAAGCATTGACAACAAAGCTGTCCAGAAAAGCAGCTATTGACTTTCATGATTTCTTGATTGAACTTTCTGATTTTCCACCGCCTTAATTAATTTGGTGAATCTTTGAAGCACTTTTTCTAGTTCCATGATGTATTTTTATAGAGTTGTGCCCAAAAATGGCTCCATATTACT
>NW_027456040.1:22500-26358 GCF_040206685.1 Ascaphus truei | reverse complement strand
AATTGATCTGTATTTAACTTCTACCTGTCAATTCAACTTGTAACATCGATTTGGTAATATTTGAATCCTGCATCCAATCACCTCCTTAATTAAATTCAGCTTTCACTCTTAGGCAAGAAAAATATCTGTTTTAATGTTCCTCACATGTGTTAATTAAGTTGGCTGGGCAGGACCCAATTTCAGTCAGGTGACATTCTGGAGCTATTTAACTGAGAGCAAAACAGCCTTGGTTGTTTGCATTCGCCAGGTTTGCATTCGCCAGGTTTGCAGTCGCCAGGTTTGCAGTCACCAGGTTTGCAGTCGCCAGGTTTAAACTAAAATGTTAGTGTTAGACTTTAAAAGGGAGCTCAAAAGGAGTGAACAACACCTAATGGCCCTGATTCCTGGATTTGATCTATACTGGAAAGGAAGATATTATCTATCCTAGACTGCACATCTTAGCACGTAACTATTGCTGTGATGCTGTAAAGAATCTGGTATCACAGCACCGTCAGCGCGACCATTGCCCACCCCCTGTCGGTATTCAGGTGTCCCAGCGCCTGCAGCGCAATTCCCACATACCTCCGTTGTCTGCCACTGGCACTCAGGCTCCTCGCCATCACAGGATTTCACCTACCGAAGAGGTGCCTGCTGAACCACAGCCTCTGCGTGTGTCTCCGGCTCCGCGCTCTATGCGCACACGCGCGTCTGTCACTGACCCCATGTGCATACACACGTCAGTCACCGAATCCACGCGCACATGCGCGCCAGCCCCAAATGTTATGCGCACACATTCCCAGCTTACAGAGCACACACCTAACAAAGGCCTTTTACCCACTGCCCCCGCAGTGAGGCTTCGCCCCCAAGCACCACATGATTCCATGCAAATCAATAACTACACTCAGCTGGGCTGTAACACCTCCCTCCTATCAGGGAGGACTCCTTGCAGTCCTCCAGGCCTGCCCCCTCTTCCCATTGGCCTGCCCAGCTTTATTATGCCTGTGCTTCCCATCACTCGTCACTCGACATAGTTCTGTATGGAAGCATTTGACTACTCTCTCAGTGACTCCTCAGGTATCGACGCGGCTTGGACGACTGACCCCTCTTGCTCTCGACTTTGGCTCTTCCTGGACTTCGTGACTTCCCCAATCCCTGACCTTGGCAACGGCAATACCTACTCTACCTCTACTACCGGTACCGGCAAGTATTGTCTTCTTTACTATACCTGGCCTAGCAACACTAACACCACACTCCGGATGTGCTCCCTTTGCTGCGGGCACGTGTATCCCTATGTCCCACCTCAGTACAGGGGACGGGTCTGGTCTGCGGGCAGCACCGGCATAACAGATGCCGCCTTTAATATTTATATTTGCTATGGCCTCACTTTTCTCAAATGCTGCACTTCTTTCAACAAGCCTAATTTCTCCAACTCTATTCATATACTGTATCTCCATCTCTCCTTTCTTCACCACTTCACAGTTCACATGAACTATTTTCTTACCTGCACCCTCTGTCACTACACAGCTATATCCCCTACACTGAAATACACCCCTAAAATCATCCTCACACATTCTTTCTAGCCATGCTTCTCCTCGTTGCTTCTGTGGATATCTCTCCCAAGCCTTATTTCTACATGCTCTCGTCCTCGCCTGCCTAATCCAACTTCTACTCCTTCTGGTGTCAACCTCTCCAACCTCATACCCATCCCCTGCCACCCTCCCTCCTCTCTCCCTTTCTCCTGTGCCCTTTGGAATGCTTGCTCCCTTTCTAACAAGTTCCTCTCTGTACATGACTTTTTTCCCTCTCATTCTCTGCTCCTATTAGCTATAACTAAAACCTGGCTCACTCAGTATGACTCTGCTGGAAGCTGCCCTCTCTTATGGTGGCCATTCTTTCTCCCACACTCCACGCCCTGATGGAAGGGGTGGAGGCGTGGAGCTCCTGCTCTCCTCTATCTGCGTTAGCAAATCCTTCCTACTCCTCCCTCTCTTGCTTTTCCTTCCTTTGAGGCTCACACTGTCCAGATCTTCTCTCCTCTCCCTGTTCACATGGCGATCATCTGTCACCCACTTACCTCTACTCATCCCCTTCTGCCTTTTTTATAATAATAATAATAGCATGTTTTTGTATAGCGCTGCTAGTTATACGTAGCGCTTTACAGAGACATTTTGCAGGCACAGTCCCTGCCCCGTGGAGCTTACAATCTATGTTTTTTGGTGCCTGAGGCACAGGGAGATAAAGTGACTTGCCCAAGGTCACAAGGAGCCAACACCGGGAATTGAACCAGGCTCCCCTGCTTCAAACTCTCAGTGCCAGTCAGTGTCTTTACTCACTGAGCCACTCCCTCTCCCTTACTTTGAATCCTGACTCTCTTTCTTTTTCTCCTCAGACTCTCCTGTTCTTCTCCTTGGGGGATTCAACTTCCACATTAATGACCCCTCTCTCCCTTCGGCTTTCCGATTTCTCTCTCTAACCTTTTCTTTTGGCCTTTAACAGTAGACTTCAGCCAGCACCCACTAGGATGGCCACTACCTACACCTGGTTTTCATTAAAGACTTTTCTCTCTCTGATTTTTCCATTTCCCCCTTTCCTTTCTCTGACCATCACCGCATCTAATTTTCTCTCTCTCACTTCTCCCCTTCTCCATCTCCATCTACCCCTCATTTCTGCAGAAACCTGCACTCTATTAAGCCACAAGCCTTTGTTTTCACTTTACGCTCCTCCCTCTCCTCTCTCAGTTCTGCTTCAGACCCTGACAACCTGGTCAGAAACTACAACTCTGCCTTATACTCCATTCTTGATCTACATGCCCCGCTTTCTCTCTGTTGTCCTCGCCCTTCTAACCCCAGACCCTGGTGAAATTCCCACACGTGGATGCTATGTTCCTGCACTTGTTCCTCTGAACGCCTCTTGAGGAAATCTCACACTCTCGCAGACTTCCTTCACTACAAATTTATGCTATCCTGTTTCAACTCTGCCCTCTCTCCGGCTAAACAAACCTACTTTTCTTCACTAATCAACATGCACAAGTCTAACCCACGCCGACTCTTCTCTGTCTTTGACTCTCTACTCAAACCACCTTCAGCTGCCTCTTCTTTTTCCTCCATCTCACCTCAGGACTTTGCTGACTATTTTAAGCAAAATGTTAAATCCATACGTCAGAACATCCACTCTGTTTCCTCCTCCCATCCTACACCGCTTCCTAACTCTCCTCTGCCTTCCTTGACTCTTTTTCCACTGTCTCAGAGGAGGATGTATCCCTGTTGACCTCCTCTTCTCCCTCTACCACTTGCCCTCTTGACCTATTCCCTCCCATGTCCTAAAACCTCTGGCTCCTACTATAATCTCTACTATAATCCCTACGCTCACACACATTTTTAACTCCGCCCTCTAACTTCTTTTAACTCCGCCCTCCGTACCTCCTCTTTAAACATTCAACAGTTATACCATTACTCAAAAACAGCATGCTTGACCCTACCTGTCTTTCTAACTATTGACCTGTCTTCCACCTGGCTTTTGCCTTGTCTTATATTCTCTCGCTTGCTCCACTTTCTCACACCCATTCTCTCCAAAACCCTCTACAATCTGGCTTCAACACTTCTCACTCCACTGAAAGAGCCCTCACTAAAATAACTAATGACCTCCATGCTGCCAAGACAGAGGTCATTACACTCTGCTCATATTTCTCGACCTCTCTGCAGCATTTGACACATGGATCAGCCTCTTCACATTCTCCATACTCTTGGAATTCGGAACAAAGCTCAATCCTGGATCTCCTCTTACCTCTCCCATTGTACTTTCACTGTCTCTTCAGCTAGCACCTCCTCCTCCTCTATCAATCTCTCTGTGGGGATACCCCAGGACTCTGTTCCTGGGACC
>NW_027456040.1:0-17500 GCF_040206685.1 Ascaphus truei | reverse complement strand
AATTATAGAGAACATGGGCATTTTGTTACATAAACACTAGCCTATGAATAGGATTTAATTGTTTTATGAGAAAATGCATACTATTCATTATCTAGATGTAGCCAGGTCCCCCTCTGCCTGTCGCCCCCCCTCACCTTGATGGTGATCGCGGGTGCCGCCGAGCACAGTGGCGGACCCGTCGGCTGGCCGCAGGAGTGGGTCTGATCGGAGTGTGTGTGGGTGGTTGCTGGGGGAGCTGGTGCGGCGTTGCGGCGGTGGTTGCGTGGCCGGCGGCTCCCAGCGGCTCCCGGTGCAGGACGCCGCCATGTCTGTTGCCTTGCGCATGCGCAGTGAGGACAATGCGACGGGAGGCCCCTGCTAGCTCACGCATGCGCAGTACAAGCGTGCGAACACACCACCAATGAGGAGAGGGCTCTAAGCAGGGACTACAAGTCCCATGAGCCTTAGGGGACCAAACGTGATGCCAGGGAGCCAATAGGGCCTCAGTATCTCCCTGCTCACAGGGATTGATACATTTCGTGCGCGGAGCCCACGTTAGTCAGGCCCAGGACAAGCTAGGGGTAGGAGGTGAGTGCAGGGGTCAGTGACCCACTGCATTAGGCCAGCAGCCCCCTAGGTCCCAGTTAGGTCCTGAGCCACTGTGAAGCTTGTTGTGCTATAGGGACAGGCCCCAGATAGGGACCCTGCCCCATTAGCTGTTTGATAGTCAGGGACACAGTGCTGAAGCAGTGCAGCCCTGTGAAGTGGGTTCTGGGCTCAGAACGCCACCAAAGACACAGAGACTCAAGGTGATATTATCCACGCCGGAATTCACCCAATGCAGTGATGGAGGATGATGTCGGATCGGACGGAATCCCTGTCATAGTCTGCGGAACCCGGGGTTGGAGCCCCGGGCAGGTATCATTCTTCAAGTGCACCAACACTGTACAGCAACGCAAGAAGCACGCCTAAAGGGTGGGGGTATCACTTGGGGACACTTATGTGGCAGAGTGGCCAAGGGCCCTGTATAGTACAATTGGACACGGTGTAGGGGTACACGGTGGTTGGGAAGGGTAATACTTCCTACTGCAGTGCTAACAGTGAATGTATATGTATAGAGTATAAGTATGTCATATGTTTAGTAAAGCCAGTCCTGTTTTATAACAGTGTGATATCGTGATTGTTTCCTGTGAGGGCCTCCTCCCACTCCATTGGGATTCCTCCCAGGTGGAAACGTTGCACCACGAGATAGTAAATATATGTACCCCAGGCTCCCCGAGCGGAGGCTTAGGCTCCTGAGAGCCATACAGGTATATACAGCAGTAGTAGCATCTGTATTCACAGGGAATACCCGTTACATAGGGAAGTAAAATTTGACAGTCATAGCTTGACTCACTACACAGTGTTAACAGCACTTCGTTCAAAAACAAATTACATAAAACGGTTGAACATGTATATGCAGTGTTTTCAATTTGTGTAAATAGAACATTGGCTAAGATGTTCATACATAATATGACATGAGAAAATTTCCATTTGAATGGAAATGCAATTTTATAAATTAGCTTTTTAGATGAAAAAATAATAAAACAGTAAATAGCTATTATTTGCCTGATATAAAGAATTATCTGTCTAATTTGATTTTTTCTAGCTGTCAGGTACTGTATATGATACTCTGTCCATCTTTCTCCAATATGAAGCCATCCAGGAGGTAACATAAATGCAGGTAATACAAATTATGTACCTTTACATGACCTCTTTATTATATTAATTAATCATTTCAAGATATATATATATAGATATATATATATATATATCTATATATATATATATATATATATATATATATATATATATATATATATATATATATATATATATATATATCTATATATATATATATATATATATATATATAGATATATATCTATATATATATAGATATATATATATATATATATATATATATATATATATATATATATATATATATAGATATATATATATATATAGATCTATATATATATATATATATATATATATATATATATATATATATATATATATATATATATATATATATATGAGAAAAGGAAAAGTGCACCCCCTAGTGCATTATCTCCAAAGTAGGAAGATAAATATTTATTAATAATAAAAATGGAAGGCAATACACACTTACAAGATACACATTAGAAGGTTCACATAAAGGTATCTTTGAGAGCCTGATATAATCAGCTCATATAGACAGAGAGTGCAGGCACACCGAGACTCACTGTGATCGCAGAGGCAGGATAATAACCCACAAGCAGTGTCTCAACCAAGGTTAGAGCTGAAGCCAGATGAAAATTGCGCGAGTGCAGGAGCCAGCTCGGTAGCCTCAAAGGACCTCCAAGTGTGCGCCTCATTTGATTCATCTGCATTCTGGTACCATCATCTATTTTAGATCATTTAGGTGCTAGGACATTTATATTGTATATTGCGCTGTTTGTTGTATATATATATATATATATATATATATATATATATATATATATATATATATATATATATATATATATATATATATATATTGTGACATAGTCCAAAGATGTTCGGCAGCTTTCTGCCCAGTTTTAGGTCAGAAAGTGCAAGAATAGTGCAAAATGATCCATTCCACAGCTTCACATCCAGTTCGGGGTGGACAGCCCCTTCAAGTATCACAGTACCAGAGGATTTGCCTGGACATTTGGGACCGAGTTCCCACCACGAACAGATAAGACAAACAAATGTTTATTGCTGTATCTAAAAGACTGTATGCTTTATCTAGTGACCCTAAATGAGGGGTCATTGTTTTAAGCTGGGGAACCAGGTTAGTTGGCCCAGCAGCAGTTAGAGAGGCTGATTCTGCTGTGTAGTTAGATCCCTGAATGGGATTGGATTTCTTTATATGATTTGGTTTTTATTTCTTAAAAGTGACAGTGTGTGAAATGTTACAACGGTGATATGAGTAAACCGCTGAAGGTTCATGTCTGTGTGCCTCCTGCCTACACCTGTTAAAGCTGCAGTCCCTTACTGGGATGAAAATAAAGCAGGCAGAAGCCTGAGTTAAGCAACGTAATACTTTGCATGTTCCTGTTTTTTGTATAATTAACCCTAGAAGACTGTGTCGGGAAGAACCCAGACAGACGTCTGCGCTACAAAAGAGGGGTGTTTGTCACATATGGTGGAGAATGCGGGTCGACACTAAAAGGTCTGTGGGTTTGAAAATAAATGCGGGGGTTTAAAATGGCCGCCCAGCTGAAGTAAAAGTACAGATGCTATGAGTGAAGTCTGTTCCACTGTGTATAACCAGTTGTGCTTCCAGCATACACAGAGAATGTGCGAAGTGTGGATGTAATAGCACCCTGAACCCAAACAGAAAACCAAAATGTTTTGCTGAAGAAAGTGAAAATTGCAGCTAGGAAGTTGTCCCTGCCGGGTTTCTAAAATGGCCGACGTGAAATGTTTGTTTTGTAATGTACATAACCATGAAAAACAGTGTCCCTTCAGGCCATGCGATGATGATGATGATGACGACAACTCGTATGTGGCCCCTGGAAGAGAGCTGTATCCAAAGATGAATTTAGTATGCTGGGCCTGTCTTGAAATAGGTCACATGGAAGATGTGTGCCCCCAAATTTTCAAAGACAAACAGCTGCAAAAGCAAGCAACGCCCTGTGAGTGCAAGCAAGATGTGGAAGCTACCAGTGAGTGTGTGCCCAGTACCACTGATATCTCTGGAGCTAATAAAGCAAAGAGAAAGAAGAAGAAAAAGAAAACTGTTCCTCAAGTCACAGGGGAAGTGACCGAGCCACTTGAACCTGCGCTGTCAGGACATGCGTCAGAAAGGCCCCGAGATGTTCTGCAGACCGGAGTGACCGGCAGAATTGTCACGGGAACAGTGGCAAAGATAAAGGAGGAGCAAAGGGAAACTGAATCCTTTATTTAGGATAAAGAGGCTTTGGTTTCTGCACTCCAAGCTGCCCGCCATGATTATGAAGTCCTGTGTCAGGGATTCATGAAGGAGCGAGAATGTAACAAGAAGGAGCGGGAAGTGAACGCCGAGTTACAGAAGTGTATACTCCCAGCTTTACAAGAGCACGAGGCTTTGAAGAAAACAGAGTCTCTCATACGGAGTGAGCTGGAAGAGGTGACGACTAGTCGGGAAAAGGCCAACATCGTAATTGCCACCATGGATGGAAAACAGATTAAGTCTGACAAATTGATTGCTATCCTAAAACAGAAAAACGGGAAGGCTCTACAAGAGGTTCACGCGCTCAGCACAGAGGTGCAACGCCTGGAGGGCCACGGTCTGAACACAGAGCTGGGAATATTGAAGGAAACCTGTGAGAATGCCCTGAGTAATTTAGAGACTCTAAAGAGAGAGAATGTAATTCTGACACAGAAAAATTCAGACTTGACTGACCAGATCAGTGAAGGTGATAAGAAGCTTCACCAAGCAGGAAAAGTGGAGAAGCAATTGATCCAGGAAAAGTTAGAAATGCAGGAAGAGCTGCAGAAGCAGATGGCTGAGTGCGAGATACAGTGCGCCGAGAGGGAGGAGGTATCCGTCCGTCAAGTGGTCTGCCTGACATTACGCTTTTGAAGCGAGATGGCCGATATCCACAAGCAGCTGGACCACACGGCAAATGAGGGGGCCCGGCTGCAGCTGGAGCTGGACAAGACCCGGAAAGAGCACCTGCAGCTGCAGGTCAAGAATAGAGAAAAGGAAACAGAGTTAAACCTTGCTCAGAAACAGATGACAGACATGGAGTCGCAAATCAACTCCAAAGAAGTTGAATTAGCAGCCGCACTGAGTGGAAAAAGAAATAAAGAAGGACAGCAACAAAGACGCTACCAGGACATGGGAGAAGCTGCTAAAGTGGTTCAGTCGGGCTATCAATCCTACCTCCTAACCAAGCAAGTTGTACGTTCTTATACGCATATCTTCAATGCTGTTGCAATATTACAATTTGCTATAAAGATGAAGTTGGAGAAAGAGATTCTAAGGCTAAAAGAGACACGGTCACAAAAGGAGACCAGGGAAAGTAAACTCAATGCCCTCACTGATGACAAAGACGAAGGAGAATGAATTGACTTTGATTGTGCTGCTGTTATTCCAGAAACAGATAGACACCCTCCTGAGAATACTGAGAATATTCTCCCTGATCTGGGATTCAAAAATCCAGATCCTCAATTTCATTTACGTTGTCCAGATGATTATCAAACTAGTGAACACACCCAGGCCACCACAGAAGATGTTTTAGCCAAGTGGGTGGCAGTTCCTGAAAACACAAACTTGATAAAAAATCCTGATGACATTGTTAATATGGACTACGTTTATACAGAGGCAATTAGGTCTCCAAAACACAAAGGCCTGGTAATGGCCCCAAAAGGGAAATCAAAGATTTCTGATGAGAGGAGACTTCTTAGTAAGAAGAGCCTAGAAGGTTCAAAGATTGAAAAGAAAAAGCGACTAAGGTCAACGCTGCGCCTGAATAGTTCCAGATCTCGCCACTCTGGACCACAGGGTGAAGCCAATGAGAATCCAGTCCGAGTGTCTCGTCAGTGGCTGAAGAAACAGTCCAATCATTTGCAGGTTGCAGCATTTGTTGAAATAAAGTCAGAGGATGTAATGCACTGGAAGTCAAGAAAAAAAAATGTTTTGGGAACTGACCGATTTTTTTATGTTACACGTGTGGACTATGTCACGGACACTTAACTTTGCAAATAAGCTAGTGTAGTTATGCTATATTTGGCCACTGGAATAAGCATTTTGTAAATATTGCAATGTTATATTGGTTCTCTGTGTTGAAAATGTAGCTAAATGTTTTTCAGACATGGACACTATATAGTACAATACCAATTATTGGACATTCTGCGCTATTATAACCAATCTAACCTCGCTATATCTTTGGAGTAACCACATATACAATAGGGACAAATAACAACATAACTACGAAATACCAATTTATATGTCCGTGACTATTAGTCACTTGACTAGGACCCGGTCTGACAGGGTTAATGCAAAATACCGCAATCGCTGATTAAAGGTGGATCTCACAAGTACCCACGGACCAATAGGCATCCAGGTCCCACTATAAATACTAGGCACAGGATCGGAAGAGTAGACTCCTCCCCTTGAAAAAGCGCGTTAAAAGCGCGAAACACATGTCGGTGTTACCGACGTCACGAGGGTGACGTCACAGAGGAGCGACGGCGGTGCATGTACCAGATACCAACACAGCTCGTATACCTTCTTTGTCTCTGCTGGGTTCGCTGCAACCCGCTCTCCCTTCTTCCCCTTCCACATATCTCTCTCACCAGCGGTTTCACTGCTGGTTCTCTGCTGACGAGCTGCATGTTGTTTCCTAACAGCTGCTTTAGGCCGAGTCCATAGAAGGACAGGCCGTGCTGAGGCGTGCAGACGCTCAGCGCTGAGCCCCTGCATCCTCAATGAGGATGCCTTGAGAGGGGGCTAACGCGAGTGTCCGCAGGCGTGCGGAGGCTTTGGAGTTTTCAGCCGAGCGCCAAGCTGTTTTTCAGTGCACTGTTGGCTGAAAACATCCAATCAGCCTGAAGCAACGTCAACGTCACGGCGCCGTGACATCGGCGCCGTGACATTGACGTGAGTGCGTCGCGGGCGATTGGTCCAGCGTTGTCACTGCCCCGCCTCCAACCACCTCCCCCCGGCTCCCTTCGCGCACGCTGGCTCGCCTGCAAGCCTGTGGAATCGCGCTGACTTAAGCAGGCGAGCCTCAGCGTTAGCGCGCCTCCGCTCTCCTCACACCTCTATGGCCCGGGCCTTAGTTACATTGTGCTATCATTTACATACTGTCTCGGTTTGGGTTTACTGCAACCCACTACAGCTCTGATTTATGCACTATAAGTAGCTATTATCTGGCAATGTCTGTACATCAAATGTATCAGCATGAGAGTTAGGGAAGTGGCACTACTACAAAAAGGATACTATTGAATGGATGGTTACTATTTCAAGCACTAATTCAGTGACTTGCATCCACTAAAAAGGCTGGGTTGCTTCATGTACGTGACATTATGTGGTATTAACTGTTGAGGCTTTGATAGAGTCTTGGGTTCAGTACAATTTTGTAACCAATAGACAACAGTGTAATCCCAATGTGGGATAGCTACAGAGAGCTTTTTTACTTTGTACTAAAGACCGATAGACCTACTTTCGTTTGATTGCCTTTTACATGTCACATTACCTATACAGGCAAGTGTCAATCTACAGCCAAGCCATTGTGGATATCACATGTCGGATCTAACCGCTGGGGAAGATAGGGTTATTCTCTGATAATAATAATATCTAGATAATTGTTTTAATTGACATAACCCTATCAGTTCCCCAATTGCTCCTCTGAGGGTTCTGTTAACACATATTTTAAACTTTGAGTGTATTAATTAATGATGTATTAAAACTTTTTTGTTTTTCGTCGCCTTTCGTTTTTAGTTCCTGGCTAAGGGATTCACTTTATGGCCTGAGAATTACACACTAGTATCTGGTTAAGAGTGCATATAGAGGGGTACTTTTGAACTCTTCTCTTTGAGTTCACTCATATCCTGGGTTATAAGAATTTGTGCTAGACATTTATTTTTCAAAATAGTTCCCTAATAGAGAGCAACAAAATATGTTTGCCAAGTATAGTCTCTTATGACGAAACCTATTGTCCATACAGTAATTGCCGTGAAAAAAAAAGAAAAAAGAAACATATTTGTGTCATGTGAATGCTTAATATTTTACTGGGGAGTTAGCTCAAGTATTTCAGGTAGGATGCTCACCCCAGTGAGGTCCATGGCCGCTCACCCCAGTAGGTGTTAGCTGGGGAGGGGGATATGTGACATAGTCCAAAGATGTTAGGCAGCTTTCTGCCCAGTTTTAGGTCAGAAAGTGCAAGAATAGTGCAAAATGATCCATTCCACAGCTTCACATTTACTCAGGCTGGTGGATGGAAAATCCAGACCACACATTACAATGTGTCTAGTTCTCCCTCACCTGCTCTCCTAATCACTAGCACAGGTATTTTAGAGCAAAGAGGGTTGCTTTTCTGTCTTCTTCTTAGAGCCTGGAGACTGGGGGTTTCGCTGCTCCCCTGCCTCCAGTTCGGGGTGGACGGCCCCTTCAAGTATCACAGTACCAGAGGATTTGCCTGGACACTTGGGACCGAGTTCCCACCATGAACAGATAAGACAAACAAATGTTTATTGCTGTATCTAAAAGACTGTATGCTTTATCTAGTGACCCTAAATGAGAGGGCATTGTTTTAAGCTGGGGAACCAGGTTAGTTGGCCCAGCAGCAGTTAGAGAGGCTGATTCTGCTGTGTAGTTAGATCCCTGAATGGGATAGGATTTCTTTATATGATTTGGTTTTTATTTCTTAAAAGTGACAGTGTGTGAAATGTTACAACGGTGATATGAGTAAACCGCTGAAGGTTCATGTCTGAGTGCCTCCTGCCTACACCTGTTAAAGCTGCAGTCCCTTACTGGGATGAAAATAAATCAGGCAGAAGCCAGAGTTAAGCAACGTAATACTTTGCATGTTCCTGTTTTTTGTATAATTAACCCTAGAAGACTGTGTCGGGAAGAACCCAGACAGACGTCAGCGCTACAAAAGAGGGGTGTTTGTCACAATATATATATAGTTGGTCTCACATCTGTGTTGCATATACTAATCAGCTGCATTTTCGCACGTTTTGGCTGTTTTTAATTAGTGGATGTGGTTTTTAGCACTAGGGTGGTGGGTATATGTCACTACATGTCACTTACCTGTTGCACCCCCCCTGAGTAAGGTCTTCCCATTCTGCAGACCGAAACATTGGATATATTTGCAAGTTTCTTTAATACAGTTTATTGCTGCTTATACCCACTGAGTGCTGTTGTCTTCTTACCTTTGATGGTAATGTATGCTTTATTATTTTATGACACAAGTGCCAGGCCATAATATTACCATTACAGGTGTGCCAGATATTCGTTATTTTTCTTTAGTTTTTATATACTGAGCACCCATCGAATAACTAACGGCTGGGACTGTTCTAACTCCATAGGCAGCCGCTTTACAGACTTTATTAACATTGATCATATTTGACACCTAAGGGCTGTTTTGTTATGGAGGAATTTACTGATGCTGCTAACATCTTTGTTAATCTTCATGAGACGTTAAACTACACGGATGCAGACATTGATTAAATTAGATATACTGAGTGTGTGGACGCGGTCTTTGGACCAGAAAAACCAACAGACGTCTATAATGACCTTATTCGCTTGAAGAAGAGGGAAGTAGATTTCTACCTGCATGCAGTGACATTATCTCACTACCACAAAGAAAAATTTATTCCGCATGGTTTTGAATTAAGAACCAGCCCACGATAAGTCGCAGCAACCCAGGATTCTGTAGGATGTGGATACCTATCTTAAACAAGTGCTCTCTGGACTTGACCCTGTTGGTTACAGTATTGACAAATCTACTAAAGAACTGACGAAGATCAGGAAGGATATTGCCAGTATCCAGGAAAGACACGGCAGTATCCTGGAATCAGATTCCTCCACCAACTGGACAGACAAAATTCAGTCCACAATCGACCAGTACCGTAATGCGTAACATAATTTTCACTAAAGCTGACAATCTGAAGAACAAAACTACAGAGTGGACTAACTGCTCAATCCGGCGTGACAAATTGAAATAATATTAATTTAACTCTGGTGCAGAGGGACAAAATAAATGCATAAACAGATAAGTGACATAAGATTCTCAATGGAGGGTCCCTATAACTTGCACTCTAAGAACATAAATTGTGTAGGAGATATAGTAATCTCTGAGAATAAAAATATTCCCATACAGAGAATATATTATAGTACAATTGATCTCTCTTATGTACCACTAATGAAAACTAAAAAATAATAAAGTTTTATTATACATAAATGTTGACGCTTAAATTATAAATTATTTATAATGTTTAAAAATCCCCTAGTGGAGAGGCTGTATAGGGGATATGTAAACCCGATTGGGATACAGGTCAGAATAGCCCTTGATTGAACCCACCCAGAAACAAAATCCTTATCTTAATAGATCTCTTCAGAGATGGGTTGTATCCATGGGGTCATTCTTATAATTGTTAAAATAGCATGTCACATATGATAGACTCGCAATATCATATATGCAGTGGATTAGGCAGCAATATATATAAATCTACACAGTAACCTAGAGGTTGAAATCCAAAGATTCCTGCGGTGCACAGCCAAATAGGGTAGAGGACCAGCAAGGTGTAGTTTAAAAATATACTTTATTGAAACAGCATGGTACAGGGGACACACACTCTGACGCGTTTCGGACTGGTATAGTCCTTAGTCATAGAGCTGATCCGCGCCATTCATCCCCACTGATTTAAAGGGCTAAGCCCGCCCCCTTACGTCATCGTGCTCCCCGTTTTTGGCGCAAAAATCGCTGTTATGTAATCTAATTGGCTTGGACTCCCAGCGCGTAGAATGACTAACTGCCGTATATATGTTTGAAGGGGAGTGATGTACATCCCCCTGCGTCATCGCGCTACTCATTTTGGCGCGAAAATCGCCACACTATAGCCTCATTGGCTGAGGCTCCCAGCCAATAGGAACGCTAGCTGCCCTAGGTATGCCTGAGGATAAGGGGAATGACGCGCATCTAGCTTCAGCGCCCAGACCCCTCTGCCGACACTCTGCAACGACTATAAACAACAGCAAAGAGTCCTCAATCCTCACAGAGCGATACCAGGCTATATAGTACTAACAGGGTACCCAGGGAGGCGAGGAAGGAAAGGAGGGGAGGGGAAGAGAGGGAGGGGAAGGGGAAGGGAAGTGAGGGGGAGGGGAAGGGAGGGGAGGGGGGGGGTAGACTTGCAAGAAAAACATGTGGGGATGAACTAAACAAGTTAAAACTAACATAGTAAAAACATATTAAATCAGGTACAACAAAACATGAATAACATACAAATACATAATGTAGCGAATCTAAAATCTGAAATGGAGGTTACATGTGTAGATTGGGGAAAAAAGTTGTTCAACAATATTTATCATGTTAATGTATTCAACTAATGTTATTGTTGATAATTAACTTTTAGTAATGCATAAGTTTTGATCTATGAGTAAACATATGTCATAAAAACATGTACAATATAATAAAGTATCCATTTGAGACAGTTATTTTCTAGCTGTGTGAACAATGGACCTGGTTTCTAACGTAAGGCAAGCAAAATTGTTATATGAGAATACAGTGAATATTAGATATTCATATTACATGTTATCTAATACATTTGAATGAACGAAAGCTACTCTAATTTTTTGTGTTTTTATAGATTTTTGGACCAAAAACTAGGGCAAATCAGTTGATAGATTGGGCTCATTCATCCTTTTGAATCAAGTTAAAAAATGTTTGAGCTCCCAATCTTGGTTCATGCCCCTGGGTGCCAATGTCCCAAGGGCATAAATCCAGAACATCTCCCTGCGGTTTAGTGATGCTTCTCTATGTCCTCCTCTAGGGTGTATAGTGATGTTCTCAATGGCACTATACGTAAGAGTTTTAATTGATCCTGAGGGACACGTGTTAAAATGACGTGCTACCGGAAAGCGTTCATCGCTGTTCTTTATACTCCGGATGTGTTCTGTAATTCTTACTTTCAAAGCCCTAATGGTCCTGCCTATATAGCCACTTCCACATGCACATTTCAGTAAATAAATTACAAAGTTGGTGTTGCATGTCATAAATGACTCCAACCGGTAAACTTGCCCTGTATGGACATCCCTTACTGATTTTAATGGTTCAGCATATCTGCAGAGATTACATAGGCCACATTTAAAGAATCCCTTAGGTAGAGGTTTTGTATTTTTAGCTTTTGACTCAAACAGACTAGGAGATACATAGTTGCCGATGGTCTTGGTTTTCTTGAATACCATTCTAGGTTTTTGTGTGGTATAAGGATCCAAATCTGTATCTAATTTTAGGATTCCCCAATGTTTTTGGAGTATGTGTCTAATCTGTTCTGCTTGTTTTGAGAACGTGGTTATGAACAGTGGACACTGGTTGTTAATATTATTATGTGGTGTCTTTTTGGGGTTCCTCTTTTTTAAGAGGTACTCCCGATCAGTTTCTAGGGCATAATTAAATGCACTCTCCAGATCTCTCTCTACATAACCACGATCTCTGAATCTTTTCTTTAGATCCTCTGCCTGTACCAAAAAGGATTCTCTTGTGGAGCATAGGCGTCTTAACCTCAGAAATTGCCCTTTTGGTATTCCCTTTATAAGCGGTCTTGGGTGGGCACTGTTTGATCTGAGCAGGGAATTTTTTGAGTTAGTCTTCCTGAAGATGTTAGTCTGTATTTTCTGACCAACATCAATGTACAAATGTAGGTCTAAAAAGTCAATCTGTGAGTCACTATAACAGTGTGTGAATCTTAAATTATACGTATTGGCCTCAAGATATTCAAAGAAAGCGTGTAAAGTGTCATCATCCCCATTCCAGATAAATAATAGGTCGTCAATAAAGCGACGATAGAAAATATTATCTCTAAAAGGGTTAGTGTCACCAAAAATGTAGATAGACTCCCAAAATCCCATAAACAGATTTGCATATGATGGTGCAAATGACGTGCCCATTGCTGTGCCTTGTGACTGTAAATAAAATTGTGAATCAAACATAAAATAATTGTGTTGTAACAGAAACATCACCGAATCTAACAAAAAAGTGTTTTGTGCCAAATTTAAATTAGAATAATTAAGAAAGTGACTGATTGCTCTCGTGCCCAAAGTGTGATCAATAATCATGTATAAAGAGGTTACATCGAGTGTAACCCAAGTGTAACCATTAAGCCATTGAATTCTCTGAATATCCTGAAGCAAATCCGCAGAGTCCCTTAGATAAGCGGGTAATGTTTTTACCAGAGTTTGTAAAAAATAATCAACGTACCTAGATAGACCATCTCCCAAAGATCCAATACTAGATATAATTGGTCTGCCAGGAGGACAGACTAAGGTTTTGTGGATCTTTGGGAGATGGTGAAAAATAGGCACAGTTGGGAATGGATTATACAAGTAGGTTGACTCACGACTATTGACTACTCCCAATTCCCTGCCCAGATCAAACAATTCACGGATCTCTACTAGATATGACCGTGTAGGATCTTTATCCAACTTACAATATGCCTGTGTGTTAGACAGCTGTCTCATGGCCTCTGTACGGTATGCTTCCGTATGCATAATAACCACTGCTCCCCCTTTGTCCGCATTTTTAATTATAATGTCAGACCTCTTTTTTAATGAATTCAGATTTATTCTATCTTCTTTGGATAAGTTGTCAAAGGAAGGAGCAGTGAATATATAGCCCTTGGCAAGATCCTGTAGATCCTTCTCCACTAGCCTCTCATAGGTCTGTAAATGAGGACCCTTGGAGAATGATGGACAGAAAATGGACTTACTCCTAAATTGTGTATGTTTGGTACCACTCAAAAATGAAAACTGCTCCTCAGTACTCATGGAATCTGAAATATTGTCATCTCTTTCAAGATCTAACATGTCCTGAAGTACCCCATACTCTTTAAAAGAAAATCTCTCCACTTGAAGCTCGTCGACTGTCTGAGAGGGGTCTGTAAGATCCCTGTCAACCAGCGGAGGAGGTTCAGAGAGAGATTTATCTTTAGATGCAAAGCATTTTTTTAAAGACAATTTGCGGACATATTTTTGTAGGTCAATAACCGTGTTGAACAAGTTGAAGTCGTTCATAGGGGCGAAGTTAAGGCCCTTGTTCAACACGGCTATTTCACCCTCTGGAATGGTTATCCCTGAAATATTAATGACGTTATGGTCTTCCATCAAGGGTCGATTTTTCTTTTCTTTTCTGCCCCGTCTTTTGTTCGAGCGCCTTGTCCCTTTGTGGAGTTTTTTGACGCCTTTTGACTCCTCAAGTCATATGATGTGGATGCCTCGCCATGTTTTGTATTCCGGGTTTCATAATCAGTATTCTCGCCGTATCTATCTGTATCTTCATCCGTGGAGAAGGATACTGTGTGTTGACGGCTTTCTCCATCAGAGATGTCCGATATGCTAGATGTTTCTGCAGATTTTTTTAGGATAGACCTTTTTGGTGTGGATCTTCTGGATCTATCTTTTTTGTTATTATTCTGGACTCCTTTTTGACCAAATTCCTGGCGTGCAGTATTTCTTGATGGTGGAGGTCTCTGCCAAACGTAGACTTGGTGACGCTCGTAATCAATACGATCTCTTTCAAATTTTTGCAGTTTTTTTAGCATAATTTCACCTTCCACTTTCTCCACATTTTTTGACAACTTTTTATCCAAAGCTTGGAAATCTTCCAATTCTTTAAATGTGTTGAGTTTCTGCTGTAGAACTTTTATGTTCTTCTTCACAATTATCCTTTCTTGGATTTTTGTTTTAATAATCAAGTCCATTAACTTCATGGAACATTCGTCTAATGTACTAATCCATTCTTGTTCGAAATCTTTAGATGGAAATCCAAAAGACGGCGTCTTTTTGACGCGAAGACCTCTGGGAATCCTTTTCGTAAGGACATAATTATCAAGTGTGGTGATGTCCCACCAGAGTCTTATGTTGGTTAACAGTGTTTTTTCCAATTTAGTGAAGTAAAGTTCCAAGTCAGCATTATCTTCAACCATATCAAGGGGGACATTATCAAATAGATATGCTGCCCTACGCCTTCTCCCTGAATTGTCCGCACATTTGTGTACAAAGGTTTCATTCACAGATCCCTCTGATTCAGAACCTTCCATGTTATCCTCCATTCACAGAACAAGTCACCCAAGTACCAATATTAAAAATAGAAAAATGAAAAATATACACCGGCAGATTGACTTAAGCTGGTCCCTACATACATATGCTTGTATGATTGCTTGTTGTCATCCTCAGATGAGCGACTGTGTAAGTAACGTAGTCGGTGGTTTGGGGCATAAGTCCCAATCACAGTGCTCAATCCAAATCTGAACCTTTAGACAATAATGAGTACGAGTCCACATATCATGGTGACAGGAAACTGTATCAGCCAGCAGGTAGAGTAATGAGACCCAGTGCTATATGAATGCAGCAAAAAGACACTCAGTGTAATGGCAATAGTCCATGTGTCATAATAAAATAAAGGTTAACATACCGTTGTTGTATGGGACTCGGCCATACCAGACCCTTATGCTGCAGCACTATTCCAGGTCATCCAGTATCCCTGTGAGGGAGAAATATACTCACAGCAGGCTTGTTCCAATGCAGCGTGCAGCACGCTCAATATTCACATAGAGGTTGAAATCCAAAGATTCCTGCGGTGCACAGCCAAATAGGGTAGAGGACCAGCAAGGTGTAGTTTAAAAATATACTTTATTGAAACAGCATGGTACAGGGGACACACACTCTGACGCGTTTCGGACTGGTATAGTCCTTAGTCATAGAGCTGATCCGCGCCATTCATCCCCACTGATTTAAAGGGCTAAGCCCGCCCCCCTACGTCATCGCGCTCCCCGTTTTTGGCGCGAAAATCGCTGATATGTAATCTAATTGGCTTGGACTCCCAGCGCGTAGAATGACTAACTGCCGTATATATGTTTGAAGGGGAGTGATGTACATCCCCCTGCGTCATCGCGCTACTCATTTTGGCGCGAAAATCGCCACACTATAGCCTCATTGGCTGAGGCTCCCAGCCAATAGGAACGCTAGCTGCCCTAGGTATGCCTGAGGATAAGGGGAATGACGCGCATCTAGCTTCAGCGCCCAGACCCCTCTGCCGACACGTAGCACGTTGTTGCTAAGCAACGACTATAAACAACAGCAAAGAGTCCTCAATCCTCACAGAGCGATACCAGGCTATATAGTACTAACAGGGTACCCAGGGAGGCGAGGAAGGAAAGGAGGGGAGGGGAAGAGAGGGAGGGGAAGGGGAAGGGAAGTGAGGGGGAGGGGAAGGGAGGGGAGGGGGAGGGGGGGGGGGGTAGACTTGCAAGAAAAACATGTGGGGATGAACTAAACAAGTTAAAACTAACATAGTAAAAACATATTAAATCAGGTACAACAAAACATGAATAACATACAAATACATAATGTAGCGAATCTAAAATCTGAAATGGAGGTTACATGTGTAGATTGGGGAAAAAAGTTGTTCAACAATATTTATCATGTTAATGTATTCAACTAATGTTATTGTTGATAATTAACTTTTAGTAATGCATAAGTTTTGATCTATGAGTAAACATATGTCATAAAAACATGTACAATATAATAAAGTATCCATTTGAGACAGTTATTTTCTAGCTGTGTGAACAATGGACCTGGTTTCTAACGTAAGGCAAGCAAAATTGTTATATGAGAATACAGTGGATATTAGATATTCATATTACATGTTATCTAATACATTTGAATGAACGAAAGCTACTCTAATTTTTTGTGTTTTTATAGATTTTTGGACCAAAAACTAGGGCAAATCAGTTGATAGATTGGGCTCATTCATCCTTTTGAATCAAGTTAAAAAATGTTTGAGCTCCCAATCTTGGTTCATGCCCCTGGGTGCCAATGTCCCAAGGGCATAAATCCAGAACATCTCCCTGCGGTTTAGTGATGCTTCTCTATGTCCTCCTCTAGGGTGTATAGTGATGTTCTCAATGGCACTATACGTAAGAGTTTTAATTGATCCTGAGGGACACGTGTTAAAATGACGTGCTACCGGAAAGCGTTCATCGCTGTTCTTTATACTCCGGATGTGTTCTGTAATTCTTACTTTCAAAGCCCTAATGGTCCTGCCTATATAGCCACTTCCACATGCACATTTCAGTAAATAAATTACAAAGTTGGTGTTGCATGTCATAAATGACTCCAACCGGTAAACTTGCCCTGTATGGACATCCCTTACTGATTTTAATGGTTCAGCATATCTGCAGAGATTACATAGGCCACATTTAAAGAATCCCTTAGGTAGAGGTTTTGTATTTTTAGCTTTTGACTCAAACAGACTAGGAGATACATAGTTGCCGATGGTCTTGGCTTTCTTGAATACCATTCTAGGTTTTTGTGTGGTATAAGGATCCAAATCTGTATCTAATTTTAGGATTCCCCAATGTTTTTGGAGTATGTGTCTAATCTGTTCTGCTTGTTTTGAGAACGTGGTTATGAACAGTGGACACTGGTTGTTAATATTATTATGTGGTGTCTTTTTGGGGTTCCTCTTTTTTAAGAGGTACTCCCGATCAGTTTCTAGGGCATAATTAAATGCACTCTCCAGATCTCTCTCTACATAACCACGATCTCTGAATCTTTTCTTTAGATCCTCTGCCTGTACCAAAAAGGATTCTCTTGTGGAGCATAGGCGTCTTAACCTCAGAAATTGCCCTTTTGGTATTCCCTTTATAAGCGGTCTTGGGTGGGCACTGTTTGATCTGAGCAGGGAATTTTTTGAGTTAGTCTTCCTGAAGATGTTAGTCTGTATTTTCTGACCAACATCAATGTACAAAT
>NW_027456039.1:0-26361 GCF_040206685.1 Ascaphus truei | reverse complement strand
CCTCTCTCTCCCTTCTGCCCCCCCTCTCTCCCTTCTGCCCCCCTCTCTCTCCCTTCTGCCTTCTCTCTCCCCTCCCCTCCTCTCTCCCCCCTCCTCCCTTCCTCTCTCCCTTCTGCCCCTCCTCTCTCCCCCTCCTCTCTCCCTTCTCCCCCCTCTCTCCCTTCTGCCCCCCCCTCTCTCCCTTCTGCCCCGTCTCTCCCTTCTGCCCCCGCCTCTCCCTTCTGCCCCCGCCTCTCCCTTCTGCCCCCGCCTCTCCCTTCTGCCCCCTCTCTCCCTTCTGCCTCCTCTCTCTCCTCCCTCTCCCTCCACCCCTTCTCCCCCCACCACACCACTCCGTTTGACCCCCCCCAGCAGCCCGTTTTACACACCCACACCCCCCACCCCTGCACCAGCCCGTTTTTCACACCCACCCCCTCCCCCACCCCTGCACCAGCCCGTTTTTCACACCCACCCCCTCCCCCACCCCTGCACCAGCCCATTTTTCACACCCACCGCTGCACCAGCCTGTTTTCACCCCCACCCCTGCACCAGCCCGTTTTTCACCCCCACCCCTGCACCAGCCCGTTTTTCACACCCACCCCTGCACCCGCCCGTTTTTCACACCCACCCCTGCACCAGCCCGTTTTTCACACCCACCCACACACACGCGCACGCACGCACGCATGCGCACGCACACGCGCACACACACACACATCCTCCTCATGCTGCTGCTGCCCCTGCGCACCACGAAACCCGGGGGCGGGGAGGGTTGGAAGGGAGGGGGGGAGAGAGGGATGGGGGGGGATGAATCGCCGCCATTTTTTTAAACTTGTTTTTTTTAACTTTTTTTTTTTTTTACATTTATTTAATTAAGTGGCGCCCGGCCGGAGTCATCGCGGGCCGCACAGAGAGGCCAGGCGGGCCGTATGCTGTGCAGGCCTGGTGTAAATGAATGACATTGACCAATAACCTGTGCAATGTGTGTGCCAATATCTGTCTAAATCTGTCTCAGCGTCTCACCTGCTGAAATCCCTCTCATGGTTTCCTATCAAATCCCGTATCACTTACAAAAGTCTCATCCTCTCTTTTAAGGCTTTACACTCTTCTGCTTCTCCTTACATCTCAGCCCTAATTTCTCACTATGCACCTGCCCCATACTTGCGTTCTGCTCAAGGATGTCTCCTGTATACCCCTTTCAGGGCCGCCAACAGAAATCATGGGGCCCGGGACAAATGAAAGGAGCAGCCCCCCCCCCCGAACCCATAGCGCAACTACCATGAAAAAATATATTTTAGCGCGCAACTTTTACTTAACTGTTTTCTTATTGTGATACAGAAAAAAACATTACAATGCAACCTGTTTATTTTTATATTTTCAACAAAAGACATGTGACTGCCTGTCTGGGTGGGTGAGTGAGTGGGTGACTGGGTGGGTGTCTGGGTGGGTGAGTGAGTGGGTGACTGGGTGGGTGACTGGGTGGGTGAATGACGGTGGGTGAATGACGGTGGGTGAATGACGGTGGGTGAATGACGGTGGGTGAATGACGGTGGGTGAATGACGGTGGGTGAATGACGGTGGGTGAATGACGGTGGGTGAATGACGGTGGGTGAATGACGGTGGGTGAATGACGGTGGGTGGGTGGGTGAATGACGGTGGGTGGGTGGGTGAATGACGGTGGGTGGGTGGGTGAATGACGGTGGGTGGGTGGGTGAATGACAGTTGAATGACAGTGGGTGGGTGAATGACAGTGGGTGGTTGGGTGGGTGAATGACAGTGGGTGGGTGGGTGAATGACAGTGGGTGGGTGGGTGAATGACAGTGGGTGGGTGGGTGAATGACAGTGGGTGGGTGGGTGAATGACAGTGGGTGGGTGAATGACAGTGGGTGGGTGGGTGAATGACAGTGGATGGGTCAGTGAATGACAGTGGGTGGGTGAATGACGGTGGGTTGAATGACAGCGGGTGGGTGGGTGGGTGAATGACAGTTTGAATGACAGTGGATGGGTGAATGATGATTTGGGTGAATAACGGTGAGTGGGTGGGTGAATGACGGTTTTGAATGATGGTGGGTTGGGTGAATGACGGTGGGTTGGGTGAATGACGGTGGGTTGGGTGAATGACGGTGGGTGGGTGAATGACAGTGGGTGGGTGAATGACAGTGGGTGGGTGAATGACAGTGGATGGGTCAGTGAATGACAGTGGGTGGGTGAATGACGGTGGGTTGAATGACAGCGGGTGGGTGGGTGGGTGAATGACAGTTTGAATGACAGTGGATGGGTGAATGATGATTTGGGTGAATAACGGTGAGTGGGTGGGTGAATGACGGTTGAATGACGGTGGGTTGGGTGAATGACGGTGGGTTGGGTGAATGACGGTGGGTTGGGTGAATGACGGTGGGTGGGTGAATGACGGTGGGTGGGTGAATGACGGTGGGTGGGGTGAATGACGGTGGGTGGGGTGAATGACGGTGGGTGGGGTGAATGACGGTGGGTGGGGTGAATGACGGTGGGTGGGTGAATGACAGTGGGTGGGTAGGTGAATGACAGTGGGTGGGTAGGTGAATGACAGTGGGTGGGTGGGTGAATGACAGTGGGTGGGTGGGTGAATGACAGTTGGTGGGTGGGTGAATGACAGTTGGTGGGTGGGTGAATGACGGTGGGTGGGTGAATGACGGTGGGTGGGTGGGTGAATGACGGTGGGTGGGTGAATGACGGTGGGTGGGTGGGTGAATGACGGTGGGTTTTTGAATGACGGTGGGTGGGTGAATGACGGTGGGTGGGTGAATGACGGTGGGTGGGTGAATGACGGTGGGTTGGTGGATGAATGACAATGAGTGGGTGGGTGAATGATGGTTTTGAATGATGGTGGGTGGGTGAATGACGGTTTGAATGACTGTGGGTGGGTGAGTGAATGACGTTGAATGACGGTGGATGGGTGAATGACGGTTTGAATGACGTGGGTTGAATGACGGTGGGTTGAATGACGGTGGGTGGGTGGGTGAATGACGGTGGGTGGGTGGATAGTTGGGTGGGTGAATGATGGTGGGTGAATGATGGTGGGTGAATGACGGTGGGTGAATGACGGTGGGTGGGTGAATGACGATGGGTGGGTGGGTGAATGACGGTGGGTGAATGATGGTGGGTGGGTGGGTGGGTGAATGTGGGTGGGTGAATGTGACTGGGTGGGTAGGAGACAGTGACTGGGTGTTGGGTGACAGTGACTGGTTGGGTGACAGTGACTGGGTGGGTGGGAGACAGTGACTGTGACAGTGACTGGTTGGGAGAGAGTGACTGTGTGGGTGGGAGACAGTGACTGGGTGGGTGACAGTCAGTGACTGGGTGGGTGACACGGGGCCCGGGATGCCAGTGCCCTTTGTCCCCCCTGTTGGCGGCCCTGACCCCTTTTGTATCTAAAGCCCTCTCTCGTCTAAAACCTCTCTCACTCACTGCATCACACCTCTGGAATGCCCTTCCTCTCAATATCCAACTAGCATCCCCTCTCTCCACCTTTAGGACCATTCTTAAAACACACCTCTTTCAAGGAGCATATAGGTAGCTCCACTGGCTGATTGTATACATCTCATATGCACTGACCTTGGCCCCTTACAAACGCTTACTGTCTCTGTAAGTTCTCCCTATTTCCACTTAGATTGTAATATCTTTGGCACAGGGACACTCCCTTTCCTATTGTTTTATGTCTGAAGTGCTTATTCCCATTATATATTATATTATTAAGTCACATGTACTACTGCTGTGCACCTGCATGGAGCCATATAAATAAAGACATACATACATGCATGCATGCATACATACACACATACATACACACATACATACATACAGGTTTTATTCATGTCGCAAGAGCAAAAATCTAGTAACTATAATGGTCCTGCAGGATTGTAGATTCCTTCTAATTTGTGATACTTTTATTAAAACAGTTCTTTATACATTTTCAATAAGTTAAAGAAGAGACCTGTAAGGTTTTACTACTTCTCTTCACACTATTGTGTCTCATTTGTTTTTCTTGTTCATACATTAAAAAGATATTACCACCAATAGTGAAACTTTCCATGTCAACATTAATCCACTCCTCCATCTTGTGGACAAGACTTTGCATTGACTCAATTCCACCTAGTTATATAACATACCTTCTTAGCACCAGCTGGTTTAACCACATATGTAGAGAAAGCCGTGCAAACATGTTTCTGAACATTAGTAAAAGTGTCCTCCACTGAAACTTGAATGCCGACCTAAAGTGGAAGAAGAATGCACATTTTCAAACGGTCACACATCTTGTCATATTCACTAACAGGGATGTAACCATATTACTGCAAAGCCCTGCGATGTCGGGAGGCACGAGAGCAGGGGGAGGCCCCGGCTGGCCGGCACTGGTTCAAGTTGGGCATGGCCAGAGGTCTGGCCAGCCTCCGTATTGGGCCTCCGGGGCCTCTGTTTGCTGCGAAGCAGAGGGACGTAGCCTCAAAGCTGGGATGCAAGCAGGGAAGGGGCATGCAATGCTAATATTTGTCGATATGGGAAAGGGAAGGGGATACAGTGTTCTCAGTTTCACCATTGTAGGCCTTTTCTTAATAATGCTGTCTTCCCACTAGACTTAGATTAGTGATCTGAGTGACTCATTGGTAGACGTGTTTTGTGTTCTGCATTAGAAATGTAAATCTTCAGAAATTAATTCCCTTATAGCTATTTTGCGGTCTATCTCCTGTTACCTCTATCTTTGTGCCTTGTTGGCATCTTTTGATTCTACTTGCTCCTTCCCTGTCACAGGCCAACCAGAGAAGAAGAGAGGCTGGAAGTTTTGCACTGCAATATATTATGCAATTTATGATGCAATATGCCTTACCTCCATACTTGTATTAAATGCTCTGTTTACTTTTGCTTTTATACAGATGTTTTGTCCTACCCTAATAAAAAAAAAACATGAATCTTAGCAATACTCATAAGACAATATGCATGAAATAGTATTTATATATAACATATCAATGATGCAATATAACCTTAAGGTAGAGATTGTCATGAGAGACTAGGACTAATACCAGGGATCAACTCGCCAGACAGAAACACAAGAGTTAAAAAAATTAATTTATTGGAAAAAGTTATCGACAATTGACATATAAACAAACAGATACCCAACCGGGGAAAACTGGGGATACCCTGCCAACCTAGTTGCAGGGACTTCCTTGCAGAGATTTCCCCTGTCCTTCTTTTCCCTGCAATATCCTCTGAAACAGGATTCCAGGCCTGACACCAGCACAGGAGTGGACACTGCAGATTCTCTCAGTTACAGCAACAATGTCTGCAACTCTTATGGCTATCTAGGGATCTCCCTCTCCACCCTTTTATACACTAAACCCACAATATTGAAACATTCAGGGCCAGGTGCTGTCTACATGCCCAGCCCCTGATTTGTGGGTAGAAATGCAACATAAAAAGGAGTAACAAACTAAATTGTGTTTTTGGGCATCAATTACTGTATACACTGTATCCACTACTGTTGAGCCGTGTTTACCTTCTCTATTACTACGGTTATGTCCAAGTAGTGGAAACAACAAACTAACTCTTCTCTGTTCCAGTGTGTAGTACATTGGACACAGCAAACTGGTGTAGTGAGCATTGACTAGTTCTAGTTTAAGCAATCAATCCAAATGAATTAAAAATTGAAAAATTGGGACTGACTGATAAGTGAGTAAAGTAAAACTTAATATCAACCTTGTATTTAGGTGCCGTGTTACCTGGTTACAATAGTTTGATTAAGCAGTCGTTTTTTTTTTATTTAAATGTAAGCCACTGTAGTAGCAAAAGCACCACAACGTCTTCAGAAAATGTCCCTGCAATGGCCATAATAATCATCAACTCCATGGGACTCCTTTCCCTTTAAAGAAACCTTTGTTTAGTTTGTAACCGACAACAATCCTTGTCAGAAAGATAGGAAGGGCTCTTGAGCTGAAATTGAAAAGAGGGTACTGCACTGACAGCCATAGTCACAGCTTTTCCACTCTGCCTTGCCAAGGCACTTTAATCCTGGTGTGTGGGGACCAATTGCAGGAGGGGAGGGGACGGGAATTCATGTGATATCCTATTTCAATTCTTGGCGTCATTACTGAAGTCTCTGCCAACTAAAAATAGACAATAGTGAGTGTGTGAGAAAGTACAAGGTATCCACTTGAATCTGAAGTAAATAAGACCACCAATGGAGTCTTTTCCCACCATTAAAATAATAATAATAATGCCTATTATCATGCCTTACTTGTGACACTAGTGGCAGTAAATTCATGTTGATAACACAGCATGCCAATAGAAAAAGACAACTTCAAAACCAAAGTTGTTATCTTAATTCACTGTATGTGGGAAAAGCAACGAGGTGCAAGCAAGTCCCTCTTGACTGCCTATTGATCAAACTAAATTACTAATGAAAGGTTTATATTTTGATCTATTCTTACTGCAAATTTTAAAAGATTGATTTTCCGCGATCCCTGAAAACACATATGGGATTATATACTTTATGTGGGAAAACTGTTTTGAAGACTTTTCTAATTATTGTCCTGGGCACGTACCCTCTATGGACTATCTATTTGCCTGGACGTATATTTTAACAAACATAGCTAATATCCCTTAGATTGTAAGTTATTCGGGGCATGGCCTCCCTTTGCCTTGTGCTGTAATGTACCTGTCTGTAAAGTTTGTACTTTATTTACCTTGTATTGTGATTTGTAAAGCACAGCGGAAATTGTACATACATATCACTCTGATGCCATTCACAGAATTCACCATACGTCGCCCCCTGTTTACTCTCTATCTTTATTGACTATTACTGGGAGGCTGATGCATCACATGGGACACCGATAGGGACTTGATGAAGTAGTTTGACCTAAATATTGCAGGACAGGCTTCCAGGAAAGCTGTGGTTAATGATTTCATAGCTACTGTCAGGATCTCCTCACAGCTGCATGACTGCTCTAGTTTATCTGTTCCGCTTAATGGTATAAAAGTGAAACATCTAAATATCAACAGACAAGCTGGGCACTTAAACAAAAAATCAATTGTAATGAATACAATGAAAGACAGCCATACTACCAAAATTAAAACACCTTTATTGAATCTAGAAATAAAATACTCTGCATGATACCCCTAATTGGACCAACATAACAATTGTAATATGTATTTCATTATCTATAAATAATGTAATGAATGCTCCTGACTGTTAGGACACAGGTCACCTATGCTCTACTTTCAGAATAAGAAAACAACTAAAGAAATGGCTCAACGCTCAACCCAATACCTATAGAGTTGTAGACTAGCGTGCGTAGAGTTAAAGATACTGTATGTATAGCACAACACGTTAACTCTAAGATTAACGAAAATAACCCAGTTAACTGCACTCAAAGTAATATTAATAGCTAAATTAGCCTGAGATACCAATTGTCCCACTATATGAGGTAGAATCACCCCTACCTAGTGACACACTAGAGTGAGTCAGACCTCACAAAAAACAATAATTCAAAAAATAAAAATAAAAATCTATTTTGTCATTAGCATATTTCCCAGACGGTTATGTCAGGTAAGCTGTTTCAGCACAGGCATGTCTCCCTAATTTATTTGAAGGGATGCTTGAGTTTATATATGCAACCAAAGACACATTAAAATAAAATCCCTTCCTCCTTCTCTCTCCATCCTCTCGCCCTCCCCCTGTCCCCCCCCCTCTTTCTCTACCACCTGTCTCTCTCTCCCCCCCCTCCTTGTATTCAATGAATAATTTGAATGAATCTGTCTTGCTTTTTAAGTAAACAATCTGCAGTTGGATTTTAGTGGGGGGGACAAATTTGGTCAAAATATCCGCGGACTTCCGGGAAACAGATTCGTACTGTTCCACCCATCTTTACATGAGACCACAAAAGGCAGAATTCTTCAATATTGTTTAAACCAATTCTAGTTTAAAATTCTGTCCTGAAATCAAAATATACGTTTTTATTGCTTACGTCATTTTCCTATACTTATACTGCAATGTGACTTCTCATCATTTTTAACAAAATCTGTATATTCCGATTCTAAGTCTTTATATTGATATCTTGTTTATAATTCACTATGTTGATGAAATCTGCCTCTAAATCCAGAAGACCTCTGAATATTATGGAAAGGACGATGTACTGTTATATTACTTCTCAATATTTGGGGTTTTGCGCAAACCTTTTTTCCCCCAATTATAATGTTTGTAAATTTAATGAAAATGCTAAAATAAGATTATGGCTAGAGATGTAAAAACGACCCAATTCATTATACAAAAGTCCCCTCTAATTTTTAAGAAATGTTGAAATTTGTAAAATGTTGGTGCAAAGGCTATTTATTGATTTGCGGATTTAAAAATGAGTCCCTCAAGTTATTTCTGCAAATATTCATGATATTTGGAAATGTCACCAATATATTCACTCGTATTCACTAACCACTTTCACTAAATATCCAAGTACCTAAGATTCGCAGCTGGTAATTTCTGGTGAAATTTCACATACTCCAAATATATTTTTTTAAATGGGCAAAATGTATAATGTTTTGTCCTTCTCTACTTATAATTACCTCAATGTCAACCTTTGCCTTCTCTTGCTTCACAACCTGACCAAACAATATCTCATAAATACTGATTGAATGTACCTGTGCTATATGCAGTTAAATACTTGGCCTCTGAGCTGCAAATAATTGTTTTGAATGAACCTTGAACCTTAACAGAGCAATTAAGGACTTATGAACTTAGCTGTCTAACTGGATCAGTTGCTGTTAGACGGGATGAGAGGCCTCTGGACTTTTTTTCTTTTAGAGAATAATAAACAGAATAAGGATGTACAGTACCTGGCTGTCTCTTCAATCTGTATGTCATCCACAGAAGCTGTAACACAGGCCACTCCAGCATGTCGTTCAGCTTGAAAAGATATATATATATATATTATAAATACAGTAAATATGCTACAATTGTAGCACACACAGTAAATAGTAGTAGAGGGAGTGCAACTAAATTGATGAAGATCCTGCATGCTTGTGTCCGCATCATTAAACAGAAAACCCATAAGGGAAATTAAATAACCTCAACATGTACACTAGAGATGTGCGATGTTTGGGGGGAATATTTTTTCATGAAATATATAACAAAAATGTTATACTTTGCAAAACATAAAATCGGCAAGTAGTAAAAATCAATGTGTATTGCACATTTCGACTCAGAAGGCGAATGGCCCCAAGCCCCACGCCTTTCACATACTGCCATTGTCGCAATATTCTGGCAGAAGTTGCAAAATGTCACGGTAATGTGGCAAAAATGTTGCGTTCACATCTACGTTAGTGATTTCCAGAGCAAAGTTAACTTGAAATTTAAGAGAAAAACACACAGAAAATGCAAAGCAAATTTGAAAACATTTGCACAAAGATTAATGTACACCCTGGAAGAATGGAAAGAGGGAGATAATGATATGACAGAATCCTTTAAATGCATAAAGGCTAACGAGTCATGTTAGGATTAAATCTTCACTGAATGGTTCCATGCAACAGCTTCCTAGAGGTTGTGGAGATTATTATAAGAATTTAATGGGAAAGACGCAGGAGTATCCAAAATAATAAAATAGCTAAGAACCAAATGAGAGCGACAAACTCTCTTCTGTACATGGGGATAAGTAAACAAATAAAATACAGTAAAAGACAGAATCTTTAAAAAAAATAAATTTGTGGAATATGGATGCAGTAACAATCGATTTTTCGCCAGCACCCCTAGAGTCCAAATATAAACAACAGAAAGTCACACACACACACGCCAAAATAATCCATTAGCAATAAAACATCATATTTCTTTCTCTACCAACAAAAAGTCAAATATGCATTGACTCGCTCATAAGGCAGTAGTTAATGTTGTGACCATTTGGGGTCCTTTGTGGTCCTTTTTTTGCAGATGCAAGAATTGCATAGAAAGCAAATTTGGGTCTGAGGCTTCACGACAGCTAGGGAAATGAACACGCTATGTAGGCCACGTTGTCCATATTTATTCCTAACTATTAATGTATTATTTGTAACATTGTTAATTGTAATGTTTCTATATTGTGGCACACATGATGTTAGTGCTCAGTTGAACATAGCAATCTGTTACTGCAAGTACTACAAATGTGTTTTGATGTTATTAAGTTGTTGCTCCCATCCTATCATTCTTATTCATAAACTATGCAGCTAAAAGGCCCCATGTCTGACTCTACGGGTGGCCTATAATACTGTAGCTGCATTCTTGTGCTCCCGGGAGCATTCTCTTAGTGGACATAAGTGGTGTTATGAATAGGCCGGGTGGCTATATCTTTTCTTCTGCATATTGCAAATATGACCTTCATCTAATCAGTTATTGAACTAAACAGATATGCTTTGATATCAGTGCAATTGTTTACATTAATTCTGTCACTTTCATCCACACCCAGCAAGGTTTATATTTATACTTGTCGATGGCTGGATAAACTGAATAACTTAATTGCACTGGCACTCCTTCCATGAAATATTTAGTATGTTATATGTATTACTAATATAGTAAACTCAGGGTATGCACCATAGTGTGTGTGTGTGTGTGTACACACACACACACACACACACACACACACACACACACACACACACACACACACACACATATATATATATATATATATATATATATACATACACACACACATACACATACACATACACACACACACACACACACACACACGCGCACACACACACACACACACACACACATATATATATACAGCATACGTGCACATTTCACACCAATGAATGATTATAAAGAAATAAGATTGAAGGAATTTTAAATGTAAGAACATATGTCTGATTCTGGATTAATGAACGAATAGTCCCAGGCACAGTTGCACATAAGAAGTGTGCTAGAACAGGCTCTGCATCCTGTGCGTTCAGTATCTTCCCTGCTGCTGTACATAAGAAGAGACAGTGCATGTTAGAGGAGAGGGAGGGGTGGCATTTATCAGTGAAGTTAGAAAATACCCCCCTTGTGTATTTATAATGTATACATATGTCTGCATGTGAGGCCTAACCCACACCGTTGTTAATGAGAAAGTTGTGTGTTACAGGGGTGTTAGATAAGTACACACAGCCCCTCTGAATTCATCGTGTATGAGATGTGTATTGCAGGGTGTCTGCTCCTACCTGTCAGATCGGTGTATACTTTCCTTTGCATTGATCATGCCTATGACATGAACCGGTGTGTTAGTGGAGTTTTGTGTGACCTATCGGTAGAAGCACTGGCCATGACAATACGATGCACCTGTACAGTATATTAGGAGGGCAATAGTCTTACCTGCCAGGCAGGCTGTGATATCAATCCATGTGAGGAGCTGTCCAGCACTCAGCTCCCCCCTGTGGTTTGCTTGCCAGGGATACACAGTGTGACACATCTGCACCTCACCCTGCTCATATCCCGTGCACAGGGCTGTCCCCTCTCTCCTGAGACCCCCAGTACACTGTGGTGTGTCCGGCCGATTCACTCCTTCACCACCGGACAGCAGCATATGAGCAAAAAGGGTCAACAGCTCCAGCAGCTGGAGCCTCCGGGCTGGAAGTGGAGACAGGGATCCGGGAGCTGCAAGTGCATCAAGTGCAAGGCGTGCAGGAGGTGGTGTGAGGAAGAAGAGAGTGTGTGCTGTGAATGCGAATCGTCTGAGAGGTCTGTGTGCAGTGATGTGAGAGAGATGTGCGCAGTGATTTCTGCGAGAGAAATGTGTGCACTGTGAGCGTGTGATTTGAGGGGGGGGATGTGTAGTGTGAGTATGTGAGTGCTGTATGGGTAATAAGTAATGTGTGCACAGATTGTGCAGTAAGTAGAGTATATGCAGTGAGGGGTGTAAGTGGAATATGTTCAGTGAGTAGAGTATACTGTATGCAGTGAGGGGGAGAGGGGGATGTAAATGGAATATATGCAGTAAGTTCTGTTCAGAGGAGAGTTTCCAGCAGGTGTCTGTCCTGTCAGAAGTCTCAGCTCAGCTGACACAAGGTGCATACAGCAGTGTGTTAAGGTCACATGTGTATAGCAGGGATTACAGGCTGGGGCTGGCTGTGATCCCATGTGGCACCCAGCCATACCTTACTGCTCACACCTCCTGTCCAGAGGGTTTGGTGTGTACTGAATAATAATAATAATGCAAATTAAAGAGATACTACAGTATCTCACTGTCAACTAACCCCACACTTACAGTGCAATGGGACATTGGGTCATGGCCATTTTCCCGCGACCAAAGGACCGCAAATGTTTGGCCGCAGCGGGACCCTCTGCCGCAGCCGATCAGCCGCTGGAACCACCACTGCCGGCCACTTCTAAGGTAAGTTTTACTGGGTAGGCTTTTAATGTAAGGGGTTTTAGTGGTTAGGGTAGGGAGTTAATTTAAGGGGTTTTAAGGTTGGGGGAGTTAACCTTTTTACGATACGGGGTAGCATTAGTATTATGGGTTAAGATTAGGGGGCTTTAGGGACTTACCTTAGTGGTGAAGCAGCCGGCTGTGAGAGGGCCCGGCGTTGGGGTGAGTAGTGGAGAAGCACCGGCGGTCATTCCGCCGCAATCACATGTCCTAGACCGCACTTACAGCATACTTTGGCTCAGTGGGGGCACTTTGGCTCAGCCATACCTTCATTGGGGTTGTATTTCTGCTCCTAAGTGTTAACAAATGTCAGAATGCTAAGGCAGTGAGTTTAACCTCTCCAGTGGCTACTACGGTACTAAAGGGGTTAAAAAAGGAGGATGAGAGCAAATGGTCCTGGACACTTGACAGAAATGCAGCAGGTTACCAATAGGTTATTCATATTGTTGGATGCACACGTGACTTCCTCATTGCCAATGCTTTGTATACATACAGTATATCTCCCCATAAACTACGCTAATTTATCAGTAGGAAAAACAAAAGATTCAATAACAGTAAAACTGTAGTTAACTATTCACCAAGTTACATTAATCACGAACGCCATCTAGTGCCTTTAAGACTTTACAATAGCTGGAGATACTAGGGAGGATCTGATCTCTCAGGAAACATACAATGAGAGACTTCAGAGGTTGAAGGGTAATCAATTCATGGTACAGTTTTAAACTGTATTGCTTTGTCTAAAAAATCATCAGTTCTTCTTTTTGGAAAACAATTTATTTTTTAAGTGTTTCATCTGCCCTTCTATCAAAATTATTATGGAAACTGTGTCAAAACAGCTGTGTCCATAACAGGATTATGTTGCAGTACTGGAATGGTACCACTGCCCTTTTTAAGCACATAAACCATCTCAAGCAGTGAATGGAAAGCCTAAAAGGACAAATCCAAGCAATATCCTACATGTTTTTTTAAATAAATCAGTTCTGTAGTATTAGATAATACTTACTACATTTTCTTTTTTTTATTTAATTCAACTCTTAATGCAATTTTGTATGAGTTTTAATATAATGAACATCCTTTGATTTCTATAGCCAGTTTAGAACACACCTCCCCAGCAGTGCAAGATCTTTGCAACACTTTCCTGTTTGTGATCATTTGTTGCCAATATTCCCATCAGTTTTAGCTGCAAACTGTAAGAATAGATAATGTTACCGTAGTAATATAAGAATATATTGTAGCTGCTGAGTTGCACTGACCAAAGAATTGATTCAAATGGAAAGGCAGCTATTTAGTGAACCCTGGAAAGCAGAATGTTTGCAAATTGATCACAGGAGAACTAATTGAGCAGCAGCTTAGGTAATTCGTTTTCAATAAAGGTAATCAAAGGCTGCATACTGTATATTAAAACAAAAGTGCTGCGCGCCCTGCCTCTTTAACAAAGTGTACCGTATTCCTCCAAAATTAAGGTCATACAATACAGGCATACCCCGGTTTAAGGACACTCACTTTAAGTACACTCACGAGTAAGGACATATCGCCCAATAGGCAAACGGCAGCTCACGCATGCGCCTGTCAGCACGTCCTAAACAGCAAGACCAGCTTCCTACCTGTACTGAAGCTGTGCGCAAGCGAGGAGACTATAGAGCCTGATACACGTGCGTTATTTACATAAGTTATGCACGTATATGACGATTGCAGTACAGTACATACATTGATAAGTGGAAAAAGGTAGTGCTTCACTTTAAGTACATTTTCGCTTCACATACATGCTCTGGACCCATTGCGTACGTTAATGCGGGGTATGCCTGTATATGCCCTATCACGAATGCCTAGATTAACTGGGATTGGTTCCTTTCGTGAAAAGGAGGCTGATGGCGATATCATTATGGTCTGCAAGTGCATTACTTGGGCATATCAATATTTAAAGGTTTGTCAGCTACCATCATACCCTCTTTGTAGCATACAGAATGTAAATATGCTAGCAAGAGGGTATGATACTAAGCACAAGTAAGATTTAGAATGACTATAAGGAATTGTCAGTTTTGCTTCTAAGCAGTGGCTCAGTATTGAATTTTAGATTACATTTTTTTGATTCAGGCGTCTGAATTTATGTATATATTTATGTATATAGCGCTATTAATGTACATAGCGCTTCACAGCAGTAATACACGTGACATAATCATATATATATATATATTTGTTATATATATATATATATATATAACAAATAATATAAATAACACATAATGGGAAGAAGCGCTTCAGACATAAAAGTAACATTTAGGAAAAGCAGTCCCTGCCCCGAAAAATGTAGGATCTAAGTCGTACAGTAAGTAGGAAGAACGTACAGAGACAGTAGGAGGGTGTTCCGGTCAGTGCGCCTGCAAGGGGCCAAGGTCAATGTATTGATGTGTTCTTATTATCATTAATAATTTGAGCTTAATAAAGATGTTTTGCTCACAGTTTTGACCACAGTAAAGGGGTTTTGCCCCATGGAAGCATACAAGTAAGATGTAGAAGGATAAATACCAATCCTGATGGACCTAGATCCCTTTTCAAACAAATCACCATGATTTAAAAAAGTTATTCAGCGAACACAACACGAGACAGTCATTTGCGTTCAACTGTAGATAGTAAGTCTGACTGATAGCCGAGGTATTTATGACTTGTATTGTTAACAAGTTTCACATGACTGCTTGGTAATAAATAGACAGCAACATAATATGTTAACTTGTAAAAGCAATAATAATAACAGTTATGCAATTCCCACGATGTTCACCTCTGTCAGACAATTAATTGCAGAATTTAAAGAAATGAATAATAATAATAACAACAACAAATTTATTTATATAGCGCTTTTCTCCCAATGGGGCTCAAAGCATTTCAGTTACAAAAATGGAAAAAGAAAAAAAATTAAGTTTTTTTTTTTTTAGAAGAGACCAAACACAAGGAAAGATACAATACAGGATCGGACGGTACTGTAGTTATTATATGCCAGACAGGTTGTGGTTCATTAATTAAATGCCTGGGTAAACATACTGTATGTCTTGAGCCTGTTTTTATAGATTTCCAGAGAGAGGACCTCGCAAACTGTACGAGGCAGACTGTTCCAGAGAGTGGGAGCAGTGTGGCTAATAGCTAATAGCTAATAGCTCAGGTCCCAAAGGAAGTCAAGGAGATTATGGGAACTGTTAGGAGTCCTTCATCTGCAGAGGAATGCTATCTATCTGTAGGGAGCTGGAAGCTCTTTCATCTAGCTGGTACCCCGGTCATGTGGTGCTTTAAATGTCAACAAGTCAATCTTGAAATAAATTAATAATTTTAAAGGCAGTGAGTGCGGAGAACGGAGAACGGAGAACAGGTGTCATGTGGCAAGAACGGTTCTAGTTCGTTAACAAGCTGGCCACAGCAGTCTGCACCAGCTGAAGATGATGCAGCTCTTTTTCCGGAAGACCCAGGTAGCGTGCATTGCAGTAGTCCAGGCGTAAAGGACAGAAAAGCATGGACAAGCATAGTAAGATCCTCTGGGGGGATCAAGTGCTTAATCCTGGCTGTGTTCTTTAGGTGGAATAATAAAGATTTGATCATGGCTGACAGCTGAGGTTTATGGATCTAGTCACAGTCAAGGACAACACCAAGATTCTGCACATGGACAGAGTTTAGAAGCTGGGAACTCTCAAACCTAAGGCCAGTGTTTTGACCTGGCTGCAGTCTTGTTGTCTTCCAATGGTGAGCATCCAGCATGAGCACTTCTGTCTTATCAGAATCGCTGATGTCTGCAGACCTATTTGCTAACATGATGTATCCATTCCACATGTAGAGATGGGCGAATTATTTGCCGAGATTCCCATTCGCCACTTCCTTTCAGCCGCAGATATTTGCAGCTCAGTACACATTAGCACATCTTTTTTCTATCACTGGACTTTCACCATCGAATTCAAATGTATATACATTTTAAATCAAATTAATTTTGGGAGGAGTATAAATAGGGGTGCAGCTTCAGGTTTAAAAGATTGTGGTTTTGAGTTTGGCTTGGTGTGGGTTACTTACTGGGTGCCTGCTGCTTTAGTACTAGACTAGTGTTATGCTGGGCTCTACTCTGTACCATGTCTATTGTCTACTATATCAAGGGTGCGCAAACCAGGGGGGAGGGGGGGGCGGCACTTACAGAGGCCCCGCCCAGTTCCTCACAACATTTAAATAAAATGCCGGGTGAGTGCGTGAGGCCCCTGTATGCCTCTTAACTTCTCTCAGGTGGCTTCTGGCGATGCGTCGTCATGACAATACAGAGGGAGATTACACCGCAGGGTCAAATGGCAACGTGCCACCCTCATGTTTAGAGACATAATAGGGTATAATATTAAAGTCCTTATCTGACAGTTGGGGGACGCTGTCCCATGTGAGTCCAGGCTATCCCTCTGGTCACATCAGAGCTCCGCATCCTCCTCCGGTCTGGACGTGTCCAGCAGTTTGTTAATGCCCGTGGCAATTTGTTTTCCTGGGTGTAGTTCCCAGATGGTCCCAAGACCTGTGTCCCTGCAGGCCTGGGAATCAGACCAACCCGTATCCGCCTGGTTGGGGAGAAGTCTCTCTACCCTCCTGGCTGGGGAAAAAAACAAGCTCTCTGTCTTTGGCAGGTTCCTGCTTTCTAAACCTCCTGTTCATTCAGGAGTTCTTGCTTAATTGGTTGCACCTGTAGCTAACCTCTCCAGGAGGGATTTAACTGCCTCCATGCTGGAAAGCACACATACTGCACCACTCCAACATACAGAGATAGTGACTCCATCCCACTAGATATACCTATGGAGATATAAACTTATTACTAGGATGTATACAGTAGATAGAGACTGGGATAGGAGATTTTTATTCTGTGTATTTACCACAGTGACTATAACCAGTGTTTCACAGTTACACCAGCACCACCACCCCACACTACTAGTTAATATCCCAGTAGTGTATAGCTACTACTAACTGTACCACTAGCAGCAGTATAATTTATAATAAAAAAAAATTATGAACATGTTGTGCTGTGTAACTTTTGTTAATTTAATTACTACTTTACACCGTCTGCGTTAGATTCTTGACGGGTTATGTCATGTGCATAGGATGTTTGCTTTGCATATAATATAATATATATATATATATATATATATATATTACTACTGCTGGTAGTTTCTATACTACATCTGATACCAACTAGCGGAGTGGTTGGTGGGCTGTAAGCAGTGGGTGGTTTCGTTGGGGGAGAACTATGTTGTCAGACAGTGCCAGGCTTTAGCAGTAGCAGCAGATCATCTGAGTCTGTCCAACCTACCAACCTAGAATACAGCATATAACAAGTAAACAAATAACATCATGTCTAGTACCAGTCTGAGTGGTTTTAAGAAACATTTGAAAAGTAAACACGCAGGGGCAAGCCGAGGTGGACATAGTATTGGTGGATGTGGTGGTGATAAAGTTAAATTAGTGAAAGGTGGTGCTGCAGGTGCACCCACTACTCACACATGTCACAGAATCAGCTGAGGGACAATGACACTGAATCCCATCCCAATCCCACATTAGAAGGTCCCCCCCCCTCCTCCCCCTAGACAAAGAACCTACAGTTCTTTTTAAGCGATTTAAACTGGGAACGGGAAGTGCATGTCAGCCTAAGGCTAGTACTAGAACTACTGTAATTGAGAATGTGAAGAAGCAGATTAAGAATGGGAATGAACCAGTCAGTTCTAAAGAAATGCCAGTGTCACCACTGCCAGTGCCAGCTGCTGTTACTGCTGCCACTAAGACATCTGCAAAAGGCACATTATTCTTGTCACATTCAATAACATTCATGTATGTCAAACAAGCTCTGGCATTTATAGTACAAGACTCTAAAGAGCTCTTAAGACAGCCAGATGAAGAGTCACAGGGACATGAACACGATGAATGAGGATTGAGGCTGATTCATCCATTCAAATATCATTTGACAAGTGGTGGCGGTGGTGGCACTAGTAGCTCCTCTACGATGACGAGGAGCAAGAGCATCACATCTGGAGACATGGTAGGATGATGAGGTTCAATGACGCTGCCTCTCCCAGACATTATAGTGAAGGTTCTTCTCATGTTGCTCCAGAGAAGTCGTCCTCAGATGGCATCCACTCCTGCTCCTATTCACCGAATCACCACAAAGAACCACCGCAGAGTCATACACCAGACCAAGGATGTGGTTCCTCTGGGCGGACAATTAAGTTAGTACACAAGTTGCATGATTTTAATTATTTTTCTTTTACCTTTGGTGAACAATTAAGGATCACATGTATCCCATATATATATATATTTCCCATACAGTAGCTTATTTTTGTTATATTACACTACCATTACATTTCCTTTTATTTATATACACATATTCATATATATTATATATCTAAATTATTATTTTTTATAAAAATGTTTACATACATACAGATTTTTTACATATTATTTTTATTTCTATCATGTTTTTCCATATACATTTATTAATATCACTGAATTATATATATTTCTATGTATTCATTTATATTTTATTATCATTTTGACAGTATACTACTCATTACGTTTTTTGTTCTATATATATTTCTCTGAGATGAAAATTTTATCATTTTAACTTGTGCGGTTACTCATTGATTCAATATGGTTTCTTTCATTGTGCAATATTATGATTGTATTTTCTTCCTATAGCTGTCTGAGTATACTCCTTGATAAAGAGCGCACGCTCGAAACATGTCGGTGGGGGCCTGAGGGCTCTATTTTTTCTGTCAACCATGCTCTGACCATAATAAACCTCTCATTTTGGGAAATACTCTCTAGCATTTTTTTGTAGCTGTGCTCCAATTCTCCTTCTGGATATCTGAGTATACTCGGACATATGTCCAATCCCCTTTGGATCTGGCTAAATTCATTACATGGTTGTTTTTTTGGTGTTTCTTCTCAACTCTAAATAGACCCTATTATAGGATATTATTATAGGCATTTTTGGTCTTTGCAATTTATCACTGTTTATCTTTTATTGTGTGTTTAATGTAACTATGGCAACTGGAAATCTATATATGGATGCTCCATACCCAGTAGGACATACCCCTGAGGAAGTTGCCCTGTGTGATGAAACGTATTGGAATTGTCTGATTGTCTAATGAAACTCTTTGCTAAGCCCATCCCGAAGGTGATGGAGGAGATGGAAGCTATCAACCTGAGAACATTGAGAAAGCCGAGCAGCGTGGCAAGTAAAGCAGTCTGTGTATAGTTTGTCTGCGGTCCAGCTCGATGTCCCCCGATTGGAAATTTGATCTGGGTTGGCATCAAGAGAGGCCATTATGGATGCTCTGATTAGCGCTTAAACCCACACTTTCCTTCTTTCCACTTACCCAACCTGGGGCAACTACCACCTTTACCCACCCCCTCTATCCACAACAAACCATGTTATGGGGGTAGGTGCCTCAGAGAGGGTGTTTAGGCCAACCAGGGAATTCACGGGAGCATAATCCATGTATGTCATAGTGCTTGTACTGCTATGCCATACAATAGGTAGAAAGGTAGTTAGGGTGTATTATTAACTCTTGGCTACCTTAGTGACCATAAAAGGCATGCAATGCAGATTCAACTCACTGCAGATTCACTACAATTGTCAAACTCCCAGGACCACCCGGTGGGAGTTTGACAATTGTAGTGAATCTGCAGTGAGTTTAATCTGCAAGAGCCGAGGGAAGAGACACTTCCGCGTTTGCGCGCGCACCCCGCGATACACGTGTGACCGGTATTGGGACTCTGTGAGATAGCGACAGTGTGGAGTACGGTCTGAGCGGTGCAACCAACGGAGGTGGCGCCAGAATAGTGAGACGTGCGACGGCAGTCTCATTTAGGGAAGGTAGTACCCACAGCCCGCTCCTGTGATTTGCCAGCTGAGATACCGTAGATATCCACTACTACGCCCGGTTTATACCTGCTTGTAGGTTTTAAATTTTTCCCCTACCGGAACAGAGTCTATATGTCAATACCCCCTATATACGCTATTTGTTGTGTACGCTTATACATTATATTTTATTTTTGTCATATCTAGTTCATAAGGCATTTGTCTGGTAATGTTACTTTTGTTGTTTGTTTGAGTTTAAGTGTTTCATTTATGTACAGTCATGTGAAAAAGAAAGTACACCCTCTTTGAATTCCATGGTTTTACATATCAGGACATAATAACAATCATCTGTTCCTTAGCAGGTCTCAAAATTAGATAAATACAACCTCAGATGAACAACAGCACATGACAAATTACACCGTGTCATGATTTATTTAACAAAAATAAAGCCAAAATGGAGAAGCCATGTGTGAAAAACTAAGTACACCTTATGATTCAATAGCTTGTAGAACCACCTTTAGCAGCAATAATTTGAAGAAATCGTTTTCTGTATGACTTTATCAGTCTCTCACATCGTTGTGGAGGAATTTTGGTCCACTCTTCTTTACAACGCTTCAGTTCATTGAGGTTTGTGGGCATTTGTTTATGCACAGCTCTCTTAAGGTCCTGCCACAGCATTTCAATCGGGTTGAGGTCTGGACTTTGACTGGGCCATTGCAACAGTTTGATTCTTTTCTTTTTCAGCCATTCTGTTGTAGATTTGCTGGTGTGCTTGGGGTCATTGTCCTGTTGCATGACCCAATTTCAGCCAAGCTTTATCTATCTGACAGATGGCCTCACATTTGACTCTAGAATACTTTGGTATACAGAGGAGTTCATGGTCGACTCAATGACTGCAAAGTTCCCAGTTCCTGTGGCTGCGAAACAAGCCCAAATCATCACCCCTACACCACCATGCTTGACAGTTGGTATGAGGTGTTTTTGCCGATATGCTGTTTAGTTTTCGACAAACGTGGCGCTGTGCATTATGGCTAAACATCTCCACTTTGGTCTCGTCTGTCCAAAGGACATTGTTCCAGAAGTCTTGTGGTTTGTTCAGATGCAACTTTGCAAACCTAAGCCATGCTGCCATGTTCTTTTTAGAGAGAAGAGGCTTTCTCCTGGCAACCCTTCCAAACAAACCATACTTGTTCAGTCTTTTTCTAATTGTACTGTCATGAACTTTAACATTTAACATGCTAACTGAAGCCTGTAGAGTCTGAGATGTACTGTAACTCTTGGGTATTTTGCAATTTCTCTGAGCATTGCACGGTCTGACCTTGGGGTGAATTTGCTGGGATGTCCACTCCTGGGAAGATTGGCAACTGTCTTGAATGTTTTCCACTTTTGAATAATCTTTCTCACTGTAGAATGATGGACTTTAAATTGTTTGGAAATGGCCTTATAACCCTTCCCAAATTGATGGGCAGCAACAATTTCTTCTCTAAGATCATTGCTGATGTCTTTCCTCCTTGGCATTGTGTTAACACACACCTGAATGCTCCAGACCAGCAAACTGCTAAAACTTCGGCTTTTATAGAGGTGGTCACACTTCCTGATGATCAATTAATCAAGGGCATTTGATTAGCAGCACCTGTCTGCTACTTAGCATCTTAATTCATATGGAAGCAGTAAGGGTGTACTTAGTTTTTCACACATGGCTTCTCCATTTTGGCTTAATTATTGTTAAATAAATCATGACACGGTGTAATATGTCATGTGTTTTTGTTCATCTGAGGTTGTATTTACCTAATTTTTAGACGTGCTAAGGAACAGATGATTGTTATTGTGTCCTGATATGTAAAACCATGGAATTCAAAGAGGGTGTACTTTCTTTTTCACATGACTGTATGTCCCATCAACAGTTTTTTCTGGTATGCGCTATGATTGGTTGTTTTATTTTCTTCCACATATTGTGATGCTACCTGCAAGATACGTTTGAAGGAACTCCAGGCTTACAAGATTGGACATTTTATATGGTCAGATAAATTATCTGTCACTTTGTTTGGACTTAGTTTTAGGCGCCGGATTGTTTGTTTGTATTGTATTGCAATATAAACCTGGCCTCTTCACCAGAATGCGGCTAACGTGAGCCAGCGGTACTGGCAGCTAGCGCCGGAGTATCTTATTTTATCATTAGCTGGCTACCACCACGTTAGCCATATTTTAATGAGACCCCTAACGGCTGTTGTTTTTGACTATAATTAGCTTTGTGGACCAGGAAAACCAACGTCCGTTATCAATTTTGATAACAGACCATTAGGAGCCCTGACTTACCGGAGTTCTGCATATCTGGGCCACAATTTTTTTTGTGTTAACGGGGGTTATAGCTCCTGCTACATCTTTTACTAATATGGGAGGGTTACATAACGTTTATAGTATAATATGCCCCCTTTTGCTTTTCTGTTTCCTTAGAACTTCAACCATATGAAAATGGTGGAACATAAAACCATCAAATCTAACCTGAAATTAGAAGGCGTGCATTATAATATATATACAATTCCTGTGTAGCCCTCTTTCCTACACTCTAGAGTGACTACGGGTACTGCACACACCTGTTGGCTCCAGGGGATTTGAGCCTCCGCTAACTGGGAGCCTGGGGTAATCGTTATCTTATTGGCAGCACCCCCACTTACCCAGGATCCCCATTGCGTAAGATTCCCCTGGGTAAGAACAATAGCAACACACATATGAGTGTAACCGTTTACTGTAAAGTACGGATAAACCCTTATGGCATAATCATGGCAAGAACACATATAACACAGCAATTAACTTATACTATAACACTAGTGGCTCGGCCACTCTCATAAGGAGAAATGTCACTGTCCCATCACCGCATGCCCCCACACCGTGTCCATGTACTGTAATATGTATATAGGCTCAGTCCTTTGGCCACTCCACTTAGTGTCCCCAAAGAGTGTTCCCTAGGGCGGGATCAGCGCCTCTTGACCGGTGTTGGTGCACTTTAGTAAATACCTTCCGGTCACTGCGGTGACCAGTAACAACTTCAAAAAGGATCCGCCGATCCAGCACAGTCTCTCCGATTTCACGATGCACAGCAGGCTGGTCCCAGACACCTAGCACAAACCTCAGCTCCGCACGCTTTGTCCCTATCTGCTATACAGTAAGGGCTGATGTAGCTGTCACTACAGGGTGTCCCTGCAGCACCACAATCTACTGTGACTCCGGGAATATCCTGGGGCCTACGGGGAAGATCTAACCTATGCAGGTGGGTCACGGACCCCCTGCACCCACACTACCTCTTCCCTTGCTCCTCCGGTGCCCTCTGACTAGCGCGGTCTCTCCCCCACGCTTCCCTTTCCTGCCTTCCACGAATCCGGCCCTCCTATTCGCTCCCTGGTGTCAGGTGACTTTCCTAAGGCTCTTGGGAGTTGTAGTTACTGGCTGAGCCTCTTCCTTATTGGCCAACCGTTAGCGCGCTTGCACTGCGCATGCGCGACCTCTCGCCGCTCTGACATTCCTCCTAACTATTACGCAACAACATGACGGCGCCCTATGCTGTCGGGCCGCCGCGGAACCTTCCAAACACTTCCTCTGGAGACACGCTGCAGCGAAGCGAAGCAAACTAAGACATCCCTACACCTGTTTTTCCGCACAATTCCACTTTGGGCAAATGCATCATCTGTAGAAAAATCCCTGACATCCTGCACATTTATACACAGATTTCTTTAGTTATTTTATTGAAAAAAAAGGGAAATTATATTATTTACAATATTCTATTTTGTAAATGATTTATTTATGTTGGCAGGAACCTGGACATAATTATATTATCATGAAACTGTAGGGGGACAATTTAAGGACCAGCAATTTATATGTATTTATATAACAAGGTGACCTCTTGGATTACAGGGAAACTTTCCACGCAGGTAAGGTTTCACAGCCTACACGGCCAACTACAATGTGAAACATGACCACTTCTTACGTGATTTTTACTTTAGGACACACAGAAATTAATTTACATTCAATCTGGGCATTTTTTCCCATTCTTTATCAGTTCCTCCAAGTTTTCTCTGCTATTCCTACAGTAATTTGCCAGTTACAGTGTTTGCTAATTACACTTAGAATTATGACTTGGGATAATGTAAATAGTATTACTGTACTTAGATTTACTAAGCTTTGTTAACCTATGTAATGTAGGGTTAAACTAACTTAATGACTGTTAATCATAACGCAGTAATCACTAGACACCTTTTCTCTAAAGGACATGCATATGAGCTTATTATAAAGTTAATCATATTGACTACATATTCACTAAAGCTCAGTTAAGGTTAACACCTGGAAATAACAATACTTTATTTAAGCCATACCTACTGTAACTCTGGCGTTACTCCCACCCCCACCCTGACATATGAATTTTACTAGAGAAAGAGAGAGGTAAAATACCCATTCAGACTTGAGATACCTTCGAAATAAGCACATTTAAATATGTAAAATATATATGTAAATCATTTACATTTGCATATTTTCTAGGTCTCTTATGTGTGTTCAGAGGTATCTCACCGTGTGAAGCATTGTCTTTATTTGAAGCTATACATTTGTTGGAGTGACATGGAGAAGAGAGGCTTATACCTGCAGTACGTGGAAGATCATTGGGGAGTCTTCACCCAGCAGTGTATCAACAAGTGTTGCAGAAGCTGACAATGATATATACACCCCATACAATACAAGTATTTTGTTATAAACGTAAAATATCATATGTATCATTACACTCACGGCTTACATACGTGGTACGGGGGGAGATGACTTCCTGCTATGTAAATGCATTTTCACAAGACATGGACAGATTTAGAAAAAATATAAATGAGTAAATATAGTGCTATGGCATCTTCTTTCCGGTCCACTGTTTAATACATCTTTCCCATCATTCCTTCTTTGTTGTCTTTTCACAGTGGGACTACATGGGAAAGGATGCTTATGCAATTCCTATGATGCACTGATGTACGAACTTAAAGACAGAATTGAAAGAAAAAAAACTCACTGCACAAGCCGCTGGTGCCACCGGCATTCCAGATGGGTACTGGACCATCGTATGTCAGTGGCATCAGCACCTTGTGTATAGATCCCATGGCCATATCCCATATCTCAGAAAATAACTTTGCATCATTTTCTCTCTTTTGAGAAATTGAAAATGTGCAGAATAAAATTTGTCGAAGCCCGTTATCAGAATGATAAAGGCAAGGTGAAGATACTTCCTATAAAAGTAGACAATGACTTATTACACAGAACATTCACACAAGAAATATAACACCCCTTGGTCCAGACCCACAAAGCTCCATGAAGTCACTGAACGTGGCATTAACCTAACTTAACAGTGTATCTTCAAGGTAGTCTTAAACCATGTGTTCACCCATAAAGAGAATAGTAGTAAATATAACAGACGTTAGTGATAATGACATACAAATGATATGCAAATGAGGCGTTAACATAACTACGCATATCCACAAAACGTTGTGAAGGTTAATGTGAGGACTTTGCATTTTGTTTCCACCAATTTTTGTGTGCTCTGACAAGACACGTAAGGGAGCTGAAACATGATGGAATACCCAACTTCCCCAATGTGATGAATCCAATAGACTGCACGCATTCAGCATTGGCGCCACCCAAAGAGGGATCATGAATATTTCAATAGAAAGCATTTTCTTTCCCTCAATGTTCAGGGGGTATGTGATTGCTATATTGTGCGTTCTGAAAGTGGTTGCTGGCTATCCAGGCTCCTGTCACAATGCCCATATCACTAAGCAATTGCATGTAATTTTGAGGAGAGATATGGAGATGGGTGGCTGTTGGGTGAGTTTAGTAAAAAAATAAATTCGACATCTACACATTCAAGCACAGATTCAAAACTGTATTACATCCCAACACCCACTCACTTGCATTTGAGAGAAGGGGTGGCAAAGTGTAGCAACCATTACATTAACATGTGATGCTTAAACACACATATTTTTCATGTTTTCTTTGTTTCCACAGGTGATGCAGGATATGGATGCCAGCCTTGACTTCTAACCCATCCCTGATGAAGCACAGCACGTGTGATATGTTTAGGGCTTGTTTTTGAGACGTTAGACA
>NW_027456038.1:315000-472806 GCF_040206685.1 Ascaphus truei | reverse complement strand
ACCGGGTCCATGGTTCTGGGCGTATACTGGGGGGGACGGGGACGACTCCCATTAACACCTGACTATACCGGGGATACGCTTAACACAATGACTTTCTGGTCTGTGCTGAAGCAGGGCATTCTGGCAGCCAAGTGGCTTGACCTTTATTAGTGAGCCTGGTTACCCCCTCTCGGAACCACAGACTTAGAAATAGCCAGCTCATATACAGTGCATAAAATATATTTATATATACCCTTATACACCATTTTAATAAAAAATATCACAAAATTCTTCTAAGTCCCTCGGGAAGAGTGAAAGACGCGCACGTTCATTTTCAGAGCTCATAGACCTTCCTATAAGAAGTTAGCCAAAAAGTAGCTTCGAAAAACGCTTTGGGTAAGTTTCAGAGTTGCTTCTAATGTACCAAAGCTGGACTTAGACATAATTTCACTCTCACAACATTATGGCTGGTTGGAGACAGTCCGAACCACAAGTACCGGGTCCATGGTTCTGGGCGTATACTGGGGGGACGGGACGACTCCCATTAACCCCTGACTATACCGGGGATACGCTTATCACAATGCCTTTCTGGTCTGTGCTGAAGCAGGGCATTCTGGCAGCCAAGTGGCTTGACCTTTATTAGTGAGCCTGGTTACACCCTCTCGGAACCACAGACTTAGAAATCGCCAGCTCATATACAGTGCATAAAATATATTTATATATATACCCTTATACACCATTTTAATAAAAAATATCACAAAATTCTTCTAAGTCCCTCGGGAAGAGTGAAAGAAGCGCACGTTCATTTTTAGAGCTCCTAGACCTTCCTATAAGAAGTTAGCCAAAAAGTAGCTTCGAAAAACGCTTAGGTTAAGTTTCAGAGTTGCTTCTAATGTACCAAAGCTGGACTTAGACATAATTTCACTCTCACAACATTATGGCTGGTTGGAGACAGTCCGAACCACAAGTACCGGGTCCATGGTTCTGGGCGTATACTGGGGGGGACGGGGACGACTCCCATTAACCCCTGACTATACCGGGGATACGCTTAACACAATGACTTTCTGGTCTGTGCTGAAGCAGGGCATTCTGGCAGCCAAGTGGCTTGACCTTTATTAGTGATCCTGGTTACCCCCTCTCGGAACCACAGACTTAGAAATCGCCAGCTCATATACAGTGCATAAAATATATTTATATATATACCCTTATACACCATTTTAATAAAAAATATCACAAAATTCTTCTAAGTCCCTCGGGAAGAGTAAAAGACGCGCATGTTCATTTTGAGAGCTCCTAGACCTTCCTATAAGAAGTTAGCCAAAAAGTAGCTTCGAAAAACGCTTAGGTTGAGTTTCAGAGTTGCTTCTAATGTACCAAAGCTGGACTTAGACATAATTTCACTCTCACAACATTATGGCTGGTTGGAGACAGTCCGAACCACAAGTACCGGGTCCATGGTTCTGGGCATATACTGGGGGGACGGGGACGACTCCCATTAACCCCTGACTATACCGGGGATACGCTTATCACAATGCCTTTCTGGTCTGTGCTGAAGCAGGGCATTCTGGCAGCCAAGTGGCTTGACCTTTATTAGTGAGCCTGGTTACCCCCTCTCGGAACCACAGACTTAGAAATCGCCAGCTCATATACAGTGCATAAAATATATTTATATATATATACCCTTATACACCATTTTAATAAAAAATATCACAAAATTCTTCTAAGTCCCTCGGGAAGAGTGAAAGACGCGCACGTTCATTTTCAGAGCTCATAGACCTTCCTATAAGAAGTTAGCCAAAAAGTAGCTTCGAAAAACGCTTAGGGTAAGTTTCAGAGTTGCTTCTAATGTACCAAAGCTGGACTTAGACATAATTTCACTCTCACAACATTATGGCTGGTTGGAGACAGTCCGAACCACAAGTACCGGGTCCATGGTTCTGGGCATATACTGGGGGGACGGGGACGACTCCCATTAACCCCTGACTATACCGGGGATACGCTTATCACAATGCCTTTCTGGTCTGTGCTGAAGCAGGGCATTCTGGCAGCCAAGTGGCTTGATCTTTATTAGTGAGCCTGGTTACCCCCTCTCGGAACCACAGACTTAGAAATCGCCAGCTCATATACAGTGCATAAAATATATTTATATATATACCCTTATACACCATTTTAATAAAAAAATATCACAAAATTCTTCTAAGTCCCTCGGGAAGAGTGAAAGACGCGCACGTTCATTTTCAGAGCTCCTAGACCTTCCTATAAGAAGTTAGCCAAAAAGTAGCTTCGAAAAACGCTTAGGTAAAGTTTCAGAGTTGCTTCTAATGTACCAATGCTGGACTTAGACATAATTTCACTCTCACAACATTATGGCTGGTTGGAGACAGTCCGAACCACAAGTACCGGGTCCATGGTTCTGGGCGTATACTGGGGGGACGGGGACGACTCCCATTAACCCCTGACTATACCGGGGATACGCTTATCACAATGCCTTTCTGGTCTGTGCTGAAGCAGGGCATTCTGGCAGCCAAGTGGCTTGACCTTTATTAGTGAGCCTGGTTACCCCCTCTCGGAACCACAGACTTTGAAATCGCCAGCTCATATACAGTGCATAAAATATATTTATATATATACCCTTATACACCATTTTAATAAAAAATATCACAAAATTCTTCTAAGTCCCTCGGGAAGAGTGAAAGAAGCGCACGTTCATTTTCAGAGCTCCTAGACCTTCCTATAAGAAGTTAGCCAAAAAGTAGCTTCGAAATACGCTTAGGTTAAGTTTCAGAGTTGCTTCTAATGTACCAAAGCTGGACTTAGACATAATTTCACTCTCACAACATTATGGCTGGTTGGAGACAGTCCGAACCACAAGTACCGGGTCCATGGTTCTGGGCGTATACTGGGGGGACGGGGACGACTCCCATTAACCCCTGACTATACCGGGGATACGCTTATCACAATGCCTTTCTGGTCTGTGCTGAAGCAGGGCATTCTGGCAGCCAAGTGGCTTGATCTTTATTAGTGAGCCTGGTTACCCCCTCTCGGAACCACAGACTTAGAAATCGCCAGCTCATATACAGTGCATAAAATATATTTATATATATACCCTTATACACCATTTTAATAAAAAATATCACAAAATTCTTCTAAGTCCCTCGGGAAGAGTGAAAGACGCGCACGTTCATTTTCAGAGCTCCTAGACCTTCCTATAAGAAGTTAGCCAAAAAGTAGCTTCGAAAAACGCTTAGGTTAAGTTTCAGAGTTGCTTCTAATGTACCAATGCTGGACTTAGACATAATTTCACTCTCACAACATTATGGCTGGTTGGAGACAGTCCGAACCACAAGTACCGGGTCCATGGTTCTGGGCGTGTACTGGGGGGACGGGGACGACTCCCATTAACCCCTGACTATACCGGGGATACGCTTATCACAATGCCTTTCTGGTCTGTGCTGAAGCAGGGCATTCTGGCAGCCAAGTGGCTTGACCTTTATTAGTGAGCCTGGTTACCCCCTCTCGGAACCACAGACTTAGAAATCGCCAGCTCATATACAGTGCATAAAATATATTTATATATATACCCTTATACACCATTTTAATAAAAAATATCACAAAATTCTTCTAAGTCCCTCGGGAAGAGTGAAAGAAGCGCACGTTCATTTTTAGAGCTCCTAGACCTTCCTATAAGAAGTTAGCCAAAAAGTAGCTTCGAAAAACGCTTAGGTTAAGTTTCAGAGTTGCTTCTAATGTACCAAAGCTGGACTTAGACATAATTTCACTCTCACAACATTATGGCTGGTTGGAGACAGTCCGAACCACAAGTACCGGGTCCATGGTTCTGGGCGTATACTGGGGGGGACGGGGACGACTCCCATTAACCCCTGACTATACCGGGGATACGCTTAACACAATGACTTTCTGGTCTGTGCTGAAGCAGGGCATTCTGGCAGCCAAGTGGCTTGACCTTTATTAGTGAGCCTGGTTACCCCCTCTCGGAACCACAGACTTAGAAATAGCCAGCTCATATACAGTGCATAAAATATATTTATATATACCCTTATACACCATTTTAATAAAAATTATCACAAAATTCTTCTAAGTCCCTCGGGAAGAGTGAAAGAAGCGCACGTTCATTTTTAGAGCTCCTAGACCTTCCTATAAGAAGTTAGCCAAAAAGTAGCTTCGAAAAACGCTTAGGTTAAGTTTCAGAGTTGCTTCTAATGTACCAAAGCTGGACTTAGACATAATTTCACTCTCACAACATTATGGCTGGTTGGAGACAGTCCGAACCACAAGTACCGGGTCCATGGTTCTGGGCGTATACTGGGGTGACGGGGACGACTCCCATTAACCCCTGACTATACCGGGGATACGCTTATCACAATGTCTTTCTGGTCTGTGCTGAAGCAGGGCATTCTGGCAGCCAAGTGGCTTGACCTTTATTAGTGAGCCTGGTTACCCCCTCTCGGAACCACAGACTTAGAAATCGCCAGCTCATATACAGTGCATAAAATATATTTATATATATATACCCTTATACACCATTTTAATAAAAAATATCACAAAATTCTTCTAAGTCCCTCGGGAAGAGTGAAAGACGCGCACGTTCATTTTCAGAGCTCATAGACCTTCCTATAAGAAGTTAGCCAAAAAGTAGCTTCGAAAAACGCTTAGGGTAAGTTTCAGAGTTGCTTCTAATGTACCAAAGCTGGACTTAGACATAATTTCACTCTCACAACATTATGGCTAGTTGGAGACAGTACGAACCACAAGTACCGGGTCCATGGTTCTGGGCGTATACTGGGGGGACGGGGACGACTCCCATTAACCCCTGACTATACCAGGGATACGCTTATCACAATGCCTTTCTGGTCTGTGCTGAAGCAGGGCATTCTGGCAGCCAAGTGGCTTGACCTTTATTAGTGAGCCTGGTTACCCCCTCTCGGAACCACAGACTTAGAAATCGCCAGCTCATATACAGTGCATAAAATATATTTATATATATACCCTTATACACCATTTTAATAAAAAATATCACAAAATTCTTCTAAGTCCCTCGGGAAGAGTAAAAGACGCGCATGTTCATTTTAAGAGCTCCTAGACCTTCCTATAAGAAGTTAGCCAAAAAGTAGCTTCGAAAAACGCTTAGGTTGAGTTTCAGAGTTGCTTCTAATGTACCAAAGCTGGACTTAGACATAATTTCACTCTCACAACATTATGGCTGGTTGGAGACATTCCGAACCACAAGTACCGGGTCCATGGTTCTGGGCGTATACTGGGGGGACGGGGACGACTCCCATTAACCCCTGACTATACCGGGGATACGCTTACCACAATGCCTTTCTGGTCTGTGCTGAAGCAGGGCATTCTGGCAGCCAAGTGGCTTGACCTTTATTAGTGAGCCTGGTTACCCCCTCACGGAACCACAGACTTAGAAATCGCCAGCTCATATACAGTGCATAAAATATATTTATATATATACCCTTATACACCATTTTAATAAAAAATATCACAAAATTCTTCTAAGTCCCTCGGGAAGAGTGAAAGACGCGCACGTTCATTTTCAGAGCTCCTAGACCTTCCTATAAGAAGTTAGCCAAAAAGTAGCTTCGAAAAACGCTTAGGTTAAGTTTCAGAGTTGCTTCTAATGTACCAATGCTGGACTTAGACATAATTTCACTCTCACAACATTATGGCTGGTTGGAGACAGTCCGAACCACAAGTACCGGGTCCATGGTTCTGGGCGTATACTGGGGGGACGGGGACGACTCCCATTAACCCCTGACTATACCGGGGATACGCTTATCACAATGCCTTTCTGGTCTGTGCTGAAGCAGGGCATTCTGGCAGCCAAGTGGCTTGACCTTTATTAGTGAGCCTGGTTACCCCCTCTCGGAACCACAGACTTAGAAATCGCCAGCTCATATACAGTGCATAAAATATATTTATATATATACCCTTACTAGCTGAGAGACCCGGCGTTGCCCGGGATGTAATGTTCCCGTTCCTCTCTCTCCTCCCCCCTCTCTCTGTTTGTCCCCCATTCACATCAATCCAGTCCCCCCCCTCCCTCCCTCCTTTACAGCTTCATGTAGCGTGTGTGCGTCAGTCACTGTGTGTTTGCTCGCGCGTCAGTGAGTCTGAGGCAGAAACACAAACACACACAGACTGACTGACGCACACACAGTCAGTGTGTGCCTCAGTCAGTGTGTGCGTGCGTCAGTCAGTGTGTGCGTGCGTGCGGCAGTCAGTCAGTGTGTGCGCGCGGGGCGTCAAATGCAGGGGGGGGCGTCAAAGGCAGGGGGGGGCGTCAAAGGGAGGGGGGGCGTCAAAGGGAGGGGGGGGCGTCAAAGGGAGGGGGGGCGTCAAAGGGAGGGGGGGGCGTCAAAGGGAGGGGGGGGGCGTCAAAGGGAGGGGGGGCGTCAAAGGGATGGGGGGGCGTCAAAGGGAGGGGGGGGGGCGTCAAAGGGAGGGGGGGGGCGTCAAAGGGAGGGGGGGGCGCCTCAAAGGCATGGATTCCTCCCCCTGCATTTCCTGCAGTGGACAGGAGGGGGGGGGCAGTGGACAGGAGGGGGGGGCAGTGGACAGGAGGGGGGGGGCAGTGGACAGGAGGGGGGGGGCAGTGGACAGGAGGGGGGGGCAGTGGACAGGAGGGGGGGCAGTGGACAGGAGGGGGGAGCAGTGGACAGGAGGGGGGGGGCAGTGGACAGGAGGGGGGGGGGCAGTGGACAGGAGGGGGGGGGGCAGTGGACAGGAGGGGGGGGGGGCAGTGGACAGGAGGGGGGGGCAGTGGACAGGAGGGGGGGGGCAGTGGACAGGAGGGGGGGGGGCAGTGGACAGGAGGGGGGGGGCAGTGGACAGGAGGGGGGGGGCAGTGGACAGGAGGGGGGGGCAGTGGACAGGAGGGGGGGCAGTGGACAGGACGGGGGGGGCAGTGGACAGGACGGGGGGGGCAGTGGACAGGAGGGGGGGGCAGTGGACAGGAGGGGGGGGGGCAGTGGACAGGAGGGGGGGGGGCAGTGGACAGGAGGGGGGGGCAGTGGACAGGAGGGAGGGGGCAGTGGACAGGAGGGGGGGGCAGTGGACAGGAGGGGGGGGGCAGTGGACAGGAGGGGGGGGGCAGTGGACAGGAGGGGGGGGCAGTGGACAGGAGGGGGGGGGCAGTGGACAGGAGGGGGGGGGCAGTGGACAGGAGGGGGGGGGCAGTGGACAGGAGGGGGGGGGCAGTGGACAGGAGGGAGGGGGCAGTGGACAGGAGGGGGGGGGCAGTGGACAGGAGGGGGGGCAGTGGACAGGAGGGGGGGCAGTGGACAAGAGGGGGGGCAGTGGACAGGAGGGGGGGCAGTGGACAGGAGGGGGGGGGCAGTGGACAGGAGGGGGGGGCAGTGGACAGGAGGGGGGGGGCAGTGGACAGGAGGGGGGGGGCAGTGGACAGGAGGGGGGACAGGAGGGGGGACGCAGTGGACAGGAGGGGGGACGCAGTGGACAGGAGGGGGGGGCAGTGGACAGGAGGGGGGGGCAGTGGACAGGAGGGGGGGGCAGTGGATAGGAGGGGGGGGCAGTGGACAGTGACACACACACACACACACACACACACACACACCTCAGTTGATGCGCCCTTTCTCAGTTCCGTTTGGCGCCGGAGGTGGGGAGCGACACCTACCTGTACTTCCGGGCGCCGCCACCGTCTGACTCGGCGCCGCGAGGGAGGAAGGGGGTCCGCCATCTTACGCGCCGCGTGGCAGCTGCGGGAAGCGAGGTGATTTGGAGCGGGGAGGGGGGAGAGGTGATTTGGAGCGGGGAGAGGTGATTTGGAGCGGGGAGAGGTGATTTGGAGCGGTGAGGGGGGAGAGGTGATGCCGCTGGGGAGGGGGAGAGGTGATGCCGCTGGGGAGGGGGAAGAGGTGATGCCGCTGGGGAGGGGGAAGAGGTGATGCCACTGGGGAGGGGGAAGAGGTGATGCCGCTGGGGAGGGGGAAGAGGTGATGCCGCTGGGGAGGGGGAAGAGGTGATGCCGCTGGGGAGGGGGAAGAGGTGATGCCGCTGGGGAGGGGGAAGATGTGATGCCGCTGGGGAGGGGGAAAAGGTGATTTGGAGAGGGGAGAGAGGTGTGTGTGTGTGTGTGTGTGTGTGTGTGTGTGTGTGTGTGTGTGTGTGTGTGTGTGTGTGTGTGTGTGTGTGTGTGTGTGTGTGTGTGTGTTTTTTATTTATTTTTTTGGACCTTTGGCCCGTCACTCCGCCTCAGGCCAATGAGAGGTGTGGGGGGCGGGCCAAGGGGGTGGTGTGAGTGTGTGAGGCCAATGAGAGGTGTGCGGGGGCGGGCGGGCCAAGGGACCAATGAGATTGCCGCTAGGGACACCGGACATCCAGCAGGCAGGCATGCATGCAGGCAGGCAAACATACAGTGCTTTCACTAATATAGTATAAGATACACCATTTTAATAAAAAATATCACAAAATTCTTCTAAGTCCCTCGGGAAGAGTGAAAGAAGCGCACGTTCATTTTTAGAGCTCCTACACCTTCCTATAAGAAGTTAGCCAAAAAGTAGCTTCGAAAAACGCTTAGGTTAAGTTTCAGAGTTGCTTCTAATGTACCAAAGCTGGACTTAGACATAATTTCACTCTCACAACATTATGGCTGGTTGGAGACAGTCCGAACCACAAGTACCGGGTCCATGGTTCTGGGCGTATACTGGGGGGGACGGGGACGACTCCCATTAACCCCTGACTATACCGGGGATACGCTTAACACAATGACTTTCTGGTCTGTGCTGAAGCAGGGCATTCTGGCAGCCAAGTGGCTTGACCTTTATTAGTGAGCCTGGTTACCCCCTCTCGGAACCACAGACTTAGAAATAGCCAGCTCATATACAGTGCATAAAATATATTTATATATACCCTTATACACCATTTTAATAAAAAATATCACAAAATTCTTCTAAGTCCCTCGGGAAGAGTGAAAGAAGCGCACGTTCATTTTCAGAGCTCCTAGACCTTCCTATAAGAAGTTAGCCAAAAAGTAGCTTCGAAAAACGCTTAGGGTAAGTTTCAGAGTTGCTTCTAATGTACCAAAGCTGGACTTAGACATAATTTCACTCTCACAACATTATGGCTGGTTGGAGACAGTCCGAACCACAAGTACCGGGTCCATGGTTCTGGGCGTATACTGGGGGGGACGGGGACGACTCCCATTAACCCCTGACTATACCGGGGATACGCTTATCACAATGCCTTTCTGGTCTGTGCTGAAGCAGGGCATTCTGGCAGCCAAGTAGCTTGACCTTTATTAGTGAGCCTGGTTACCCCCTCTCGGAACCACAGACTTAGAAATCTCCAGCTCATATACAGTGCATAAAATATATTTATATATATACCCTTATACACCATTTTAATAAAAAATATCACAAAATTCTTCTAAGTCCCTCAGGAAGAGTGAAAGATGCGCACGTTCATTTTTAGAGCTCCTAGACCTTCCTATAAGAAGTTAGCCAAAAAGTAGCTTCGAAAAACGCTTAGGTTAAGTTTCAGAGTTGCTTCTAATGTACCAAAGCTGGACTTAGACATAATTTCACTCTCACAACATTATGGCTGGTTGGAGACAGTCCGAACCACAAGTACCGGGTCCATGGTTCTGGGCGTATACTGGGGGGGACGGGGACGACTCCCATTAACCCCTGACTATATCGGGGATACGCTTATCACAATGCCTTTCTGGTCTGTGCTGAAGCAGGGCATTCTGGCAGCCAAGTGGCTTGACCTTTATTAGTGAGCCTGGTTACCCCCTCACGGAACCACAGACTTAGAAATCGCCAGCTCATATACAGTGCATAAAATATATTTATATATATACCCTTATACACCATTTTAATAAAAAATATCACAAAATTCTTCTAAGTCCCTCGGGAAGAGTGAAAGACGCGCACGTTCATTTTCAGAGCTCCTAGACCTTCCTATAAGAAGTTAGCCAAAAAGTAGCTTCAAAAAACGCTTAGGTTAAGTTTCAGAGTTGCTTCTAATGTACCAAAGCTGGACTTAGACATAATTTCACTCTCACAACATTATGGCTGGTTGGAGACAGTCCGAACCACAAGTACCGGGTCCATGGTTCTGGGCGTATACTGGGGGGACGGGGACGACTCCCATTAACCCCTGACTATACCGGGGATACGCTTATCACAATGCCTTTCTGGTCTGTGCTGAAGCAGGGCATTCTGGCAGCCAAGTGGCTTGACCTTTATTAGCGAGCCTGGTTACCCCCTCTCGGAACCACAGACTTAGAAATCGCCAGCTCATATACAGTGCATAAAATATATTTATATATATACCCTTATACACCATTTTAATAAAAAATATCACAAAATTCTTCTAAGTCCCTCGGGAAGAGTGAAAGAAGCGCACGTTCATTTTTAGAGCTCCTAGACCTTCCTATAAGAAGTTAGCCAAAAAGTAGCTTCGAAAAACGCTTTGGTTAAGTTTCAGAGTTGCTTCTAATGTACCAATGCTGGACTTAGACATAATTTCACTCTCACAACATTATGGCTGGTTGGAGACAGTCCGAACCACAAGTACCGGGTCCATGGTTCTGGGCGTATACTGGGGGGGACGGGGACGACTCCCATTAACCCCTGACTATACCGGGGATACGCTTAACACAATGACTTTCTGGTCTGTGCTGAAGCAGGGCATTCTGGCAGCCAAGTGGCTTGACCTTTATTAGTGAGCCTGGTTACCCCCTCTCGTAACAACAGACTTAGAAATCGCCAGCTCATATACAGTGCATAAAATATATTTATATATATACCCTTATACACCATTTTAATAAAAAATATCACAAAATTCTTCTAAGTCCCTCGGGAAGAGTGAAAGATGCGCACGTTCATTTTCAGAGCTCATAGACCTTCCTATAAGAAGTTAGCCAAAAAGTAGCTTCGAAAAACGCTTAGGTTAAGTTTCAGAGTTGCTTCTAATGTACCAAAGCTGGACTTAGACATAATTTCACTCTCACAACATTATGGCTGGTTGGAGACAGTCCGAACCACAAGTACCGGGTCCATGGTTCTGGGCGTATACTGGGGGGGACGGGGACGACTCCCATTAACCCCTGACTATACCGGGGATACGCTTATCACAATGCCTTTCTGGTCTGTGCTAAAGCAGGGCATTCTGGCAGCCAAGTGGCTTGACCTTTATTAGTGAGCCTGGTTACCCCCTCTCGGAACCACAGACTTAGAAATCGCCAGCTCATATACAGTGCATAAAATATATTTATATATATACCCTTATACACCATTTTAATAAAAAATATCACAAAATTCTTCTAAGTCCCTCGGGAAGAGTGAAAGAAGCGCACGTTCATTTTTAGAGCTCCTAGACCTTCCTATAAGAAGTTAGCCAAAAAGTCGCTTCGAAAAACGCTTAGGTTAAGTTTCAGAGTTGCTTCTAATGTACCAATGCTGGACTTAGACATAATTTCACTCTCACAACATTATGGCTGGTTGGAGACAGTCCGAACCACAAGTACCGGGTCCATGGTTCTGGGCGTATACTGGGGGGACGGGGACGACTCCCATTAACCCCTGACTATACCGGGGATACGCTTATCACAATGCCTTTCTGGTCTGTGCTGAAGCAGGGCATTCTGGCAGCCAAGTGGCTTGACCTTTATTAGTGAGCCTGGTTACCCCCTCTCGGAACCACAGACTTAGAAATCGCCAGCTCATATACAGTGCATAAAATATATTTATATATATACCCTTATACACCATTTTAATAAAAAATATCACAAAATTCTTCTAAGTCCCTCGGGAAGAGTGAAAGAAGCGCACGTTCATTTTTAGAGCTCCTAGACCTTCCTATAAGAAGTTAGCCAAAAAGTAGCTTCGAAAAACGCTTAGGTTAAGTTTCAGAGTTGCTTCTAATGTACCAAAGCTGGACTTAGACATAATTTCACTCTCACAACATTATGGCTGGTTGGAGACAGTCCGAACCACAAGTACCGGGTCCATGGTTCTGGGCGTATACTGGGGGGGACGGGGACGACTCCCATTAACACCTGACTATACCGGGGATACGCTAAACACAATGACTTTCTGGTCTGTGCTGAAGCAGGGCATTCTGGCAGCCAAGTGGCTTGACCTTTATTAGTGAGCCTGGTTACCCCCTCTCGGAACCACAGACTTAGAAATAGCCAGCTCATATACAGTGCATAAAATATATTTATATATACCCTTATACACCATTTTAATAAAAAATATCACAAAATTCTTCTAAGTCCCTCGGGAAGAGTGAAAGACGCGCACGTTCATTTTCAGAGCTCATAGACCTTCCTATAAGAAGTTAGCCAAAAAGTAGCTTCGAAAAACGCTTTGGGTAAGTTTCAGAGTTGCTTCTAATGTACCAAAGCTGGACTTAGACATAATTTCACTCTCACAACATTATGGCTGGTTGGAGACAGTCCGAACCACAAGTACCGGGTCCATGGTTCTGGGCGTATACTGGGGGGACGGGGACGACTCCCATTAACCCCTGACTATACCGGGGATACGCTTATCACAATGCCTTTCTGGTCTGTGCTGAAGCAGGGCATTCTGGCAGCCAAGTGGCTTGACCTTTATTAGTGAGCCTGGTTACCCCCTCTCGGAACCACAGACTTAGAAATCGCCAGCTCATATACAGTGCATAAAATATATTTATATATATACCCTTATACACCATTTTAATAAAAAATATCACAAAATTCTTCTAAGTCCCTCGGGAAGAGTGAAAGAAGCGCACGTTCATTTTTAGAGCTCCTAGACCTTCCTATAAGAAGTTAGCCAAAAAGTAGCTTCGAAAAACGCTTAGGTTAAGTTTCAGAGTTGCTTCTAATGTACCAAAGCTGGACTTAGACATAATTTCACTCTCACAACATTATGGCTGGTTGGAGACAGTCCGAACCACAAGTACCGGGTCCATGGTTCTGGGCGTATACTGGGGGGGACGGGGACGACTCCCATTAACCCCTGACTATACCGGGGATACGCTTAACACAATGACTTTCTGGTCTGTGCTGAAGCAGGGCATTCTGGCAGCCAAGTGGCTTGACCTTTATTAGTGATCCTGGTTACCCCCTCTCGGAACCACAGACTTAGAAATCGCCAGCTCATATACAGTGCATAAAATATATTTATATATATACCCTTATACACCATTTTAATAAAAAATATCACAAAATTCTTCTAAGTCCCTCGGGAAGAGTTAAAGACGCGCATGTTCATTTTGAGAGCTCCTAGACCTTCCTATAAGAAGTTAGCCAAAAAGTAGCTTCGAAAAACGCTTAGGTTGAGTTTCAGAGTTGCTTCTAATGTACCAAAGCTGGACTTAGACATAATTTCACTCTCACAACATTATTACTGGTTGGAGACAGTCCGAACCACAAGTACCGGGTCCATGGTTCTGGGCGTATACTGGGGGGACGGGGACGACTCCCATTAACCCCTGACTATACCGGGGATACGCTTATCACAATGCCTTTCTGGTCTGTGCTGAAGCAGGGCATTCTGGCAGCCAAGTGGCTTGACCTTTATTAGTGAGCCTGGTTACCCCCTCTCGGAACCACAGACTTAGAAATCGCCAGCTCATATACAGTGCATAAAATATATTTATATATATACCCTTATACACCATTTTAATAAAAAATATCACAAAATTCTTCTAAGTCCCTCGGGAAGAGTGAAAGAAGCGCACGTTCATTTTTAGAGCTCCTAGACCTTCCTATAAGAAGTTAGCCAAAAAGTAGCTTCGAAAAATGCTTAGGTTACGTTTCAGAGTTGCTTCTAATGTACCAAAGCTGGACTTAGACATAATTTCACTCTCACAACATTATGGCTGGTTGGAGACAGTCCGAACCACAAGTACCGGGTCCATGGTTCTGGGCGTATACTGGGGGGGGACGACGACTCCCATTAACCACTGACTATACCGGGGATACGCTTAACACAATGACTTTCTGGTCTGTGCTGAAGCAGGGCATTCTGGCAGCCAAGTGGCTTGACCTTTATTAGTGAGCCTGGTTACCCCCTCTCGGAACCACAGACTTAGAAATAGCCAGCTCATATACAGTGCATAAAATATATTTATATATACCCTTATACACCATTTTAATAAAAAATATCACAAAATTCTTCTAAGTCCCTCGGGAAGAGTGAAAGACGCGCACGTTCATTTTCAGAGCTCATAGACCTTCCTATAAGAAGTTAGCCAAAAAGTAGCTTCGAAAAACGCTTAGGTTAAGTTTCAGAGTTGCTTCTAATGTACCAATGCTGGACTTAGACATAATTTCACTCTCACAACATTATGGCTGGTTGGAGACCGTCCGAACCACAAGTACCGGGTCCATGGTTCTGGGCGTATACTGGGGGGACGGGGACGACTCCCATTAACCCCTGACTATACCGGGGATACGCTTATCACAATGCCTTTCTGGTCTGTGCTGAAGCAGGGCATTCTGGCAGCCAAGTGGCTTGACCTTTATTAGTGAGCCTGGTTACCCCCTCTCGGAACCACAGACTTAGAAATAGCCAGCTCATATACAGTGCATAAAATATATTTATATATACCCTTATACACCATTTTAATAAAAAATATCACAAAATTCTTCTAAGTCCCTCGGGAAGAGTGAAAGAAGCGCACGTTCATTTTTAGAGCTCCTAGACCTTCCTATAAGAAGTTAGCCAAAAAGTAGCTTCGAAAAACGCTTAGGTTAAGTTTCAGAGTTGCTTCTAATGTACCAAAGCTGGACTTAGACATAATTTCACTCTCACAACATTATGGCTGGTTGGAGACAGTCCGAACCACAAGTACCGGGTCCATGGTTCTGGGCGTATACTGGGGGGGACGGGGACGACTCCCATTAACCCCTGACTATACCGGGGATACGCTTAACACAATGACTTTCTGGTCTGTGCTGAAGCAGGGCATTCTGGCAGCCAAGTGGCTTGACCTTTATTAGTGAGCCTGGTTACCCCCTCTCGGAACCACAGACTTAGAAATAGCCAGCTCATATACAGTGCATAAAATATATTTATATATACCCTTATACACCATTTTAATAAAAAATATCACAAAATTCTTCTAAGTCCCTCGGGAAGAGTGAAAGATGCGCACGTTCATTTTTAGAGCTCCTAGACCTTCCTATAAGAAGTTAGCCAAAAAGTAGCTTCGAAAAACGCTTAGGTTAAGTTTCAGAGTTGCTTCTAATGTACCAAAGCTGGACTTAGACATAATTTCACTCTCACAACATTATGGCTGGTTGGAGACAGTCCGAACCACAAGTACCGGGTCCATGGTTCTGGGCGTATACTGGGGGGGACGGGGACGACTCCCATTAACCCCTGACTATACCGGGGATACGCTTATCACAATGCCTTTCTGGTCTGTGCTAAAGCAGGGCATTCTGGCAGCCAAGTGGCTTGACCTTTATTAGTGAGCCTGGTTACCCCCTCTCGGAACCACAGACTTAGAAATCGCCAGCTCATATACAGTGCATAAAATATATTTATATATATACCCTTATACACCATTTTAATAAAAAATATCACAAAATTCTTCTAAGTCCCTCGGGAAGAGTGAAAGAAGCGCACGTTCATTTTTAGAGCTCCTAGACCTTCCTATAAGAAGTTAGCCAAAAAGTAGCTTCGAAAAACGCTTAGGTTAAGTTTCAGAGTTGCTTCTAATGTACCAAAGCTGGACTTAGACATAATTTCACTCTCACAACATTATGGCTGGTTGGAGACAGTCCGAACCACAAGTACCGGGTCCATGGTTCTGGGCGTATACTGGGGGGACAGGGACGACTCCCATTAACCCCTGACTATACCGGGGATACGCTTATCACAATGCCTTTCTGGTCTGTGCTGAAGCAGGGCATTCTGGCAGCCAAGTGGCTTGACCTTTATTAGTGAGCCTGGTTACCCCCTCACGGAACCACAGACTTAGAAATCGCCAGCTCATATACAGTGCATAAAATATATTTATATATATACCCTTATACACCATTTTAATAAAAAATATCACAAAATTCTTCTAAGTCCCTCGGGAAGAGTGAAAGACGCGCACGTTCATTTTCAGAGCTCCTAGACCTTCCTATAAGAAGTTAGCCAAAAAGTAGCTTCGAAAAACGCTTAGGTAAAGTTTCAGAGTTGCTTCTAATGTACCAAAGCTGGACTTAGACATAATTTCACTCTCACAACATTATGGCTGGTTGGAGACAGTCCGAACCACAAGTACCGGGTCCATGGTTCTGGGCGTATACTGGGGGGGACGGGGACGACTCCCATTTACCCCTGACTATACCGGGGATACGCTTAACACAATGACTTTCTGGTCTGTGCTGAAGCAGGGCATTCTGGCAGCCAAGTGGCTTGACCTTTATTAGTGAGCCTGGTTACCCCCTCTCGGAACCACAGACTTAGAAATCGCCAGCTCATATACAGTGCATAAAATATATTTATATATATACCCTTATACACCATTTTAATAAAAAATATCACAAAATTCTTCTAAGTCCCTCGGGAAGAGTGAAAGAAGCGCACGTTCATTTTTAGAGCTCCTAGACCTTCCTATAAGAAGTTAGCCAAAAAGTCGCTTCGAAAAACGCTTAGGTTAAGTTTCAGAGTTGCTTCTAATGTACCAATGCTGGACTTAGACATAATTTCACTCTCACAACATTATGGCTGGTTGGAGACAGTCCGAACCACAAGTACCGGGTCCATGGTTCTGGGCGTATACTGGGGGGACGGGGACGACTCCCATTAACCCCTGACTATACCGGGGATACGCTTATCACAATGCCTTTCTGGTCTGTGCTGAAGCAGGGCATTCTGGCAGCCAAGTGGCTTGACCTTTATTAGTGAGCCTGGTTACCCCCTCTCGGAACCACAGACTTAGAAATCGCCAGCTCATATACAGTGCATAAAATATATTTATATATATACCCTTATACACCATTTTAATAAAAAATATCACAAAATTCTTCTAAGTCCCTCGGGAAGAGTGAAAGAAGCGCACGTTCATTTTTAGAGCTCCTAGACCTTCCTATAAGAAGTTAGCCAAAAAGTAGCTTCGAAAAACGCTTAGGTTAAGTTTCAGAGTTGCTTCTAATGTACCAAAGCTGGACTTAGACATAATTTCACTCTCACAACATTATGGCTGGTTGGAGACAGTCCGAACCACAAGTACCGGGTCCATGGTTCTGGGCGTATACTGGGGGGGACGGGGACGACTCCCATTAACACCTGACTATACCGGGGATACGCTTAACACAATGACTTTCTGGTCTGTGCTGAAGCAGGGCATTCTGGCAGCCAAGTGGCTTGACCTTTATTAGTGAGCCTGGTTACCCCCTCTCGGAACCACAGACTTAGAAATAGCCAGCTCATATACAGTGCATAAAATATATTTATATATACCCTTATACACCATTTTAATAAAAAATATCACAAAATTCTTCTAAGTCCCTCGGGAAGAGTGAAAGACGCGCACGTTCATTTTCAGAGCTCATAGACCTTCCTATAAGAAGTTAGCCAAAAAGTAGCTTCGAAAAACGCTTTGGGTAAGTTTCAGAGTTGCTTCTAATGTACCAAAGCTGGACTTAGACATAATTTCACTCTCACAACATTATGGCTGGTTGGAGACAGTCCGAACCACAAGTACCGGGTCCATGGTTCTGGGCGTATACTGGGGGGACGGGGACGACTCCCATTAACCCCTGACTATACCGGGGATACGCTTATCACAATGCCTTTCTGGTCTGTGCTGAAGCAGGGCATTCTGGCAGCCAAGTGGCTTGACCTTTATTAGTGAGCCTGGTTACCCCCTCTCGGAACCACAGACTTAGAAATCGCCAGCTCATATACAGTGCATAAAATATATTTATATATATACCCTTATACACCATTTTAATAAAAAATATCACAAAATTCTTCTAAGTCCCTCGGGAAGAGTGAAAGAAGCGCACGTTCATTTTTAGAGCTCCTAGACCTTCCTATAAGAAGTTAGCCAAAAAGTAGCTTCGAAAAACGCTTAGGTTAAGTTTCAGAGTTGCTTCTAATGTACCAAAGCTGGACTTAGACATAATTTCACTCTCACAACATTATGGCTGGTTGGAGACAGTCCGAACCACAAGTACCGGGTCCATGGTTCTGGGCGTATACTGGGGGGGACGGGGACGACTCCCATTAACCCCTGACTATACCGGGGATACGCTTAACACAATGACTTTCTGGTCTGTGCTGAAGCAGGGCATTCTGGCAGCCAAGTGGCTTGACCTTTATTAGTGATCCTGGTTACCCCCTCTCGGAACCACAGACTTAGAAATCGCCAGCTCATATACAGTGCATAAAATATATTTATATATATACCCTTATACACCATTTTAATAAAAAATATCACAAAATTCTTCTAAGTCCCTCGGGAAGAGTTAAAGACGCGCATGTTCATTTTGAGAGCTCCTAGACCTTCCTATAAGAAGTTAGCCAAAAAGTAGCTTCGAAAAACGCTTAGGTTGAGTTTCAGAGTTGCTTCTAATGTACCAAAGCTGGACTTAGACATAATTTCACTCTCACAACATTATTACTGGTTGGAGACAGTCCGAACCACAAGTACCGGGTCCATGGTTCTGGGCGTATACTGGGGGGACGGGGACGACTCCCATTAACCCCTGACTATACCGGGGATACGCTTATCACAATGCCTTTCTGGTCTGTGCTGAAGCAGGGCATTCTGGCAGCCAAGTGGCTTGACCTTTATTAGTGAGCCTGGTTACCCCCTCTCGGAACCACAGACTTAGAAATCGCCAGCTCATATACAGTGCATAAAATATATTTATATATATACCCTTATACACCATTTTAATAAAAAATATCACAAAATTCTTCTAAGTCCCTCGGGAAGAGTGAAAGAAGCGCACGTTCATTTTTAGAGCTCCTAGACCTTCCTATAAGAAGTTAGCCAAAAAGTAGCTTCGAAAAATGCTTAGGTTACGTTTCAGAGTTGCTTCTAATGTACCAAAGCTGGACTTAGACATAATTTCACTCTCACAACATTATGGCTGGTTGGAGACAGTCCGAACCACAAGTACCGGGTCCATGGTTCTGGGCGTATACTGGGGGGGGGGACGACTCCCATTAACCACTGACTATACCGGGGATACGCTTAACACAATGACTTTCTGGTCTGTGCTGAAGCAGGGCATTCTGGCAGCCAAGTGGCTTGACCTTTATTAGTGAGCCTGGTTACCCCCTCTCGGAACCACAGACTTAGAAATAGCCAGCTCATATACAGTGCATAAAATATATTTATATATACCCTTATACACCATTTTAATAAAAAATATCACAAAATTCTTCTAAGTCCCTCGGGAAGAGTGAAAGACGCGCACGTTCATTTTCAGAGCTCATAGACCTTCCTATAAGAAGTTAGCCAAAAAGTAGCTTCGAAAAACGCTTAGGTTAAGTTTCAGAGTTGCTTCTAATGTACCAATGCTGGACTTAGACATAATTTCACTCTCACAACATTATGGCTGGTTGGAGACCGTCCGAACCACAAGTACCGGGTCCATGGTTCTGGGCGTATACTGGGGGGACGGGGACGACTCCCATTAACCCCTGACTATACCGGGGATACGCTTATCACAATGCCTTTCTGGTCTGTGCTGAAGCAGGGCATTCTGGCAGCCAAGTGGCTTGACCTTTATTAGTGAGCCTGGTTACCCCCTCTCGGAACCACAGACTTAGAAATCGCCAGCTCATATACAGTGCATAAAATATATTTATATATATACCCTTATACACCATTTTAATAAAAAATATCACAAAATTCTTCTAAGTCCCTCGGGAAGAGTGAAAGAAGCGCACGTTCATTTTTAGAGCTCCTAGACCTTCCTATAAGAAGTTAGCCAAAAAGTAGCTTCGAAAAACGCTTAGGTTAAGTTTCAGAGTTGCTTCTAATGTACCAAAGCTGGACTTAGACATAATTTCACTCTCACAACATTATGGCTGGTTGGAGACAGTCCGAACCACAAGTACCGGGTCCATGGTTCTGGGCGTATACTGGGGGGGACGGGGACGACTCCCATTAACCCCTGACTATACCGGGGATACGCTTAACACAATGACTTTCTGGTCTGTGCTGAAGCAGGGCATTCTGGCAGCCAAGTGGCTTGACCTTTATTAGTGAGCCTGGTTACCCCCTCTCGGAACCACAGACTTAGAAATAGCCAGCTCATATACAGTGCATAAAATATATTTATATATACCCTTATACACCATTTTAATAAAAAATATCACAAAATTCTTCTAAGTCCCTCGGGAAGAGTGAAAGATGCGCACGTTCATTTTTAGAGCTCCTAGACCTTCCTATAAGAAGTTAGCCAAAAAGTAGCTTCGAAAAACGCTTAGGTTAAGTTTCAGAGTTGCTTCTAATGTACCAAAGCTGGACTTAGACATAATTTCACTCTCACAACATTATGGCTGGTTGGAGACAGTCCGAACCACAAGTACCGGGTCCATGGTTCTGGGCGTATACTGGGGGGGACGGGGACGACTCCCATTAACCCCTGACTATACCGGGGATACGCTTATCACAATGCCTTTCTGGTCTGTGCTAAAGCAGGGCATTCTGGCAGCCAAGTGGCTTGACCTTTATTAGTGAGCCTGGTTACCCCCTCTCGGAACCACAGACTTAGAAATCGCCAGCTCATATACAGTGCATAAAATATATTTATATATATACCCTTATACACCATTTTAATAAAAAATATCACAAAATTCTTCTAAGTCCCTCGGGAAGAGTGAAAGAAGCGCACGTTCATTTTTAGAGCTCCTAGACCTTCCTATAAGAAGTTAGCCAAAAAGTAGCTTCGAAAAACGCTTAGGTTAAGTTTCAGAGTTGCTTCTAATGTACCAAAGCTGGACTTAGACATAATTTCACTCTCACAACATTATGGCTGGTTGGAGACAGTCCGAACCACAAGTACCGGGTCCATGGTTCTGGGCGTATACTGGGGGGACAGGGACGACTCCCATTAACCCCTGACTATACCGGGGATACGCTTATCACAATGCCTTTCTGGTCTGTGCTGAAGCAGGGCATTCTGGCAGCCAAGTGGCTTGACCTTTATTAGTGAGCCTGGTTACCCCCTCACGGAACCACAGACTTAGAAATCGCCAGCTCATATACAGTGCATAAAATATATTTATATATATACCCTTATACACCATTTTAATAAAAAATATCACAAAATTCTTCTAAGTCCCTCGGGAAGAGTGAAAGACGCGCACGTTCATTTTCAGAGCTCCTAGACCTTCCTATAAGAAGTTAGCCAAAAAGTAGCTTCGAAAAACGCTTAGGTAAAGTTTCAGAGTTGCTTCTAATGTACCAAAGCTGGACTTAGACATAATTTCACTCTCACAACATTATGGCTGGTTGGAGACAGTCCGAACCACAAGTACCGGGTCCATGGTTCTGGGCGTATACTGGGGGGGACGGGGACGACTCCCATTTACCCCTGACTATACCGGGGATACGCTTAACACAATGACTTTCTGGTCTGTGCTGAAGCAGGGCATTCTGGCAGCCAAGTGGCTTGACCTTTATTAGTGAGCCTGGTTACCCCCTCTCGGAATCACAGACTTAGAAATAGCCAGCTCATATACAGTGCATAAAATATATTTATATATACCCTTATACACCATTTTAATAAAAAATATCACAAAATTCTTCTAAGTCCCTCGGGAAGAGTGAAAGACGCGCACGTTCATTTTCAGAGCTCATAGACCTTCCTATAAGAAGTTAGCCAAAAAGTAGCTTCGAAAAACGCTTAGGGTAAGTTTCAGAGTTGCTTCTAATGTACCAAAGCTGGACTTAGACATAATTTCACTCTCACAACATTATGGCTGGTTGGAGACAGTCCGAACCACAAGTACCGGGTCCATGGTTCTGGGCGTATACTGGGGGGACGGGGACGACTCCCATTAACCCCTGACTATACCGGGGATACGCTTATCACAATGCCTTTCTGGTCTGTGCTGAAGCAGGGCATTCTGGCAGCCAAGTGGCTTGACCTTTATTAGTGAGCCTGGTTACCCCCTCTCGGAACCACAGACTTAGAAATCGCCAGCTCATATACAGTGCATAAAATATATTTATATATATACCCTTATACACCATTTTAATAAAAAATATCACAAAATTCTTCTAAGTCCCTCGGGAAGAGTGAAAGAAGCGCACGTTCATTTTTAGAGCTCCTAGACCTTCCTATAAGAAGTTAGCCAAAAAGTAGCTTCGAAAAACGCTTAGGTTAAGTTTCAGAGTTGCTTCTAATGTACCAAAGCTGGACTTAGACATAATTTCACTCTCACAACATTATGGCTGGTTGGAGACAGTCCGAACCACAAGTACCGGGTCCATGGTTCTGGGCGTATACTGGGGGGACAGGGACGACTCCCATTAACCCCTGACTATACCGGGGATACGCTTATCACAATGCCTTTCTGGTCTGTGCTGAAGCAGGGCATTCTGGCAGCCAAGTGGCTTGACCTTTATTAGTGAGCCTGGTTACCCCCTCACGGAACCACAGACTTAGAAATCGCCAGCTCATATACAGTGCATAAAATATATTTATATATATACCCTTATACACCATTTTAATAAAAAATATCACAAAATTCTTCTAAGTCCCTCGGGAAGAGTGAAAGACGCGCACGTTCATTTTCAGAGCTCCTAGACCTTCCTATAAGAAGTTAGCCAAAAAGTAGCTTCGAAAAACGCTTAGGTAAAGTTTCAGAGTTGCTTCTAATGTACCAAAGCTGGACTTAGACATAATTTCACTCTCACAACATTATGGCTGGTTGGAGACAGTCCGAACCACAAGTACCGGGTCCATGGTTCTGGGCGTATACTGGGGGGGACGGGGACGACTCCCATTTACCCCTGACTATACCGGGGATACGCTTAACACAATGACTTTCTGGTCTGTGCTGAAGCAGGGCATTCTGGCAGCCAAGTGGCTTGACCTTTATTAGTGAGCCTGGTTACCCCCTCTCGGAATCACAGACTTAGAAATAGCCAGCTCATATACAGTGCATAAAATATATTTATATATACCCTTATACACCATTTTAATAAAAAATATCACAAAATTCTTCTAAGTCCCTCGGGAAGAGTGAAAGACGCGCACGTTCATTTTCAGAGCTCATAGACCTTCCTATAAGAAGTTAGCCAAAAAGTAGCTTCGAAAAACGCTTAGGGTAAGTTTCAGAGTTGCTTCTAATGTACCAAAGCTGGACTTAGACATAATTTCACTCTCACAACATTATGGCTGGTTGGAGACAGTCCGAACCACAAGTACCGGGTCCATGGTTCTGGGCGTATACTGGGGGGACGGGGACGACTCCCATTAACCCCTGACTATACCGGGGATACGCTTATCACAATGCCTTTCTGGTCTGTGCTGAAGCAGGGCATTCTGGCAGCCAAGTGGCTTGACCTTTATTAGTGAGCCTGGTTACCCCCTCTCGGAACCACAGACTTAGAAATCGCCAGCTCATATACAGTGCATAAAATATATTTATATATATACCCTTATACACCATTTTAATAAAAAATATCACAAAATTCTTCTAAGTCCCTCGAGAAGAGTGAAAGAAGCGCACGTTCATTTTTAGAGCTCCTAGACCTTCCTATAAGAAGTTAGCCAAAAAGTAGCTTCGAAAAACGCTTAGGTTAAGTTTCAGAGTTGCTTCTAATGTACCAAAGCTGGACTTAGACATAATTTCACTCTCACAACATTATGGCTGGTTGGAGACAGTCCGAACCACAAGTACCGGGTCCATGGTTCTGGGCGTATACTGGGGGGGACGGGGACGACTCCCATTAACCCCTGACTATACCGGGGATACGCTTAACACAATGACTTTCTGGTCTGTGCTGAAGCAGGGCATTCTGGCAGCCAAGTGGCTTGACCTTTATTAGTGAGCCTGGTTACCCCCTCTCGGAACCACAGACTTAGAAATCGCCAGCTCATATACAGTGCATAAAATATATTTATATATATACCCTTATACACCATTTTAATAAAAAATATCACAAAATTCTTCTAAGTCCCTCGGGAAGAGTAAAAGACGCGCATGTTCATTTTGAGAGCTCCTAGACCTTCCTATAAGAAGTTAGCCAAAAAGTAGCTTCGAAAAACGCTTAGGTTGAGTTTCAGAGTTGCTTCTAATGTACCAAAGCTGGACTTAGACATAATTTCACTCTCACAACATTATGGCTGGTTGGAGACAGTCCGAACCACAAGTACCGGGTCCATGGTTCTGGGCGTATACTGGGGGGACGGGGACGACTCCCATTAACCCCTGACTATACCGGGGATACGCTTATCACAATGCCTTTCTGGTCTGTGCTGAAGCAGGGCATTCTGGCAGCCAAGTGGCTTGACCTTTATTAGTGAGCCTGGTTACCCCCTCTCGGAACCACAGACTTAGAAATCGCCAGCTCATATACAGTGCATAAAATATATTTATATATATACACTTATACACCATTTTAATAAAAAATATCACAAAATTCTTCTAAGTCCCTCGGGAAGAGTGAAAGAAGCGCACGTTCATTTTTAGAGCTCCTAGACCTTCCTATAAGAAGTTAGCCAAAAAGTAGCTTCGAAAAACGCTTAGGTTAAGTTTCAGAGTTGCTTCTAATGTACCAAAGCTGGACTTAGACATAATTTCACTCTCACAACATTATGGCTGGTTGGAGACAGTCCGAACCACAAGTACCGGGTCCATGGTTCTGGGCGTATACTGGGGGGGACGGGGACGACTCCCATTAACCCCTGACTATACCGGGGATACACTTAACACAATGACTTTCTGGTCTGTGCTGAAGCAGGGCATTCTGGCAGCCAAGTGACTTGACCTTTATTAGTGAGCCTGGTTACCCCCTCTCGGAACCACAGACTTAGAAATAGCCAGCTCATATACAGTGCATAAAATATATTTATATATACCCTTATACACCATTTTAATAAAAAATATCACAAAATTCTTCTAAGTCCCTCGGGAAGAGTGAAAGACGCGCACGTTCATTTTCAGAGCTCATAGACCTTCCTATAAGAAGTTAGCCAAAAAGTAGCTTCGAAAAACGCTTAGGTTAAGTTTCAGAGTTGCTTCTAATGTACCAATGCTGGACTTAGACATAATTTCACTCTCACAACATTATGGCTGGTTGGAGACAGTCCGAACCACAAGTACCGGGTCCATGGTTCTGGGCGTATACTGGGGGGACGGGGACGACTCCCATTAACCCCTGACTATACCGGGGATACGCTTATCACAATGCCTTTCTGGTCTGTGCTGAAGCAGGGCATTCTGGCAGCCAAGTGGCTTGACCTTTATTAGTGAGCCTGGTTACCCCCTCTCGGAACCACAGACTTAGAAATCGCCAGCTCATATACAGTGCATAAAATATATTTATATATATACCCTTATACACCATTTTAATAAAAAATATCACAAAATTCTTCTAAGTCCCTCGGGAAGAGTGAAAGAAGCGCACGTTCATTTTTAGAGCTCCTAGACCTTCCTATAAGAAGTTAGCCAAAAAGTAGCTTCGAAAAACGCTTAGGTTAAGTTTCAGAGTTGCTTCTAATGTACCAAAGCTGGACTTAGACATAATTTCACTCTCACAACATTATGGCTGGTTGGAGACAGTCCGAACCACAAGTACCGGGTCCATGGTTCTGGGCGTATACTGGGGGGGACGGGGACGACTCCCATTAACCCCTGACTATACCGGGGATACGCTTAACACAATGACTTTCTGGTCTGTGCTGAAGCAGGGCATTCTGGCAGCAAAGTGGCTTGACCTTTATTAGTGAGCCTGGTTACCCCCTCTCGGAACCACAGACTTAGAAATAGCCAGCTCATATACAGTGCATAAAATATATTTATATATACCCTTATACACCATTTTAATAAAAAATATCACAAAATTCTTCTAAGTCCCTCGGGAAGAGTGAAAGACGCGCACGTTCATTTTCAGAGCTCATAGACCTTCCTATAAGAAGTTAGCCAAAAAGTAGCTTCGAAAAACGCTTAGGGTAAGTTTCAGAGTTGCTTCTAATGTACCAAAGCTGGACTTAAACATAATTTCACTCTCACAACATTATGGCTGGTTGGAGACAGTTCTAACCACAAGTTCCGGGTCCATGGTTCTGGGCGTATACTGGGGGGACGGGGACGACTCCCATTAACCCCTGACTATACCGGGGATACGCTTATCACAATGCCTTTCTGGTCTGTGCTGAAGCAGGGCATTCTGGCAGCCAAGTGGCTTGACCTTTATTAGTGAGCCTGGTTACCCCCTCTCGGAACCACAGACTTAGAAATCGCCAGCTCATATACAGTGCATAAAATATATTTATATATATACCCTTATACACCATTTTAATAAAAAATATCACAAAATTCTTCTAAGTCCCTCGGGAAGAGTGAAAGACGCGCACGTTCCTTTTCAGAGCTCCTAGACCTTCCTATAAGAAGTTAGCCAAAAAGTCGCTTCGAAAAACGCTTAGGTTAAGTTTCAGAGTTGCTTCTAATGTACCAATGCTGGACTTAGACATAATTTCACTCTCACAACATTATGGCTGGTTGGAGACAGTCCGAACCACAAGTACCGGGTCCATGGTTCTGGGCGTATACTGGGGGGACGGGGACGACTCCCATTAACACCTGACTATACCGGGGATACGCTTAACACAATGACTTTCTGGTCTGTGCTGAAGCAGGGCATTCTGGCAGCCAAGTGGCTTGACCTTTATTAGTGAGCCTGGTTACCCCCTCTCGGAACCACAGACTTAGAAATAGCCAGCTCATATACAGTGCATAAAATATATTTATATATACCCTTATACACCATTTTAATAAAAAATATCACAAAATTCTTCTAAGTCCCTCGGGAAGAGTGAAAGAAGCGCACGTTCATTTTTAGAGCTCCTAGACCTTCCTATAAGAAGTTAGCCAAAAAGTAGCTTCGAAAAACGCTTAGGTTAAGTTTCAGAGTTGCTTCTAATGTACCAAAGCTGGACTTAGACATAATTTCACTCTCACAACATTATGGCTGGTTGGAGACAGTCCGAACCACAAGTACCGGGTCCATGGTTCTGGGCGTATACTGGGGGGGACGGGGACGACTCCCATTAACCCCTGACTATACCGGGGATACGCTTAACACAATGACTTTCTGGTCTGTGCTGAAGCAGGGCATTCTGGCAGCCAAGTGGCTTGACCTTTATTAGTGAGCCTGGTTACCCCCTCTCGGAACCACAGACTTAGAAATCGCCAGCTCATATACAGTGCATAAAATATATTTATATATATACCCTTATACACCATTTTAATAAAAAATATCACAAAATTCTTCTAAGTCCCTCGGGAAGAGTAAAAGACGCGCATGTTCATTTTGAGAGCTCCTAGACCTTCCTATAAGAAGTTAGCCAAAAAGTAGCTTCGAAAAACGCTTAGGTTGAGTTTCAGAGTTGCTTCTAATGTACCAAAGCTGGACTTAGACATAATTTCACTCTCACAACATTATGGCTGGTTGGAGACAGTCCGAACCACAAGTACCGGGTCCATGGTTCTGGGCGTATACTGGGGGGACGGGGACGACTCCCATTAACCCCTGACTATACCGGGGATACGCTTATCACAATGCCTTTCTGGTCTGTGCTGAAGCAGGGCATTCTGGCAGCCAAGTGGCTTGACCTTTATTAGTGAGCCTGGTTACCCCCTCTCGGAACCACAGACTTAGAAATCGCCAGCTCATATACAGTGCATAAAATATATTTATATATATACCCTTATACACCATTTTAATAAAAAATATCACAAAATTCTTCTAAGTCCCTCGGGAAGAGTGAAAGAAGCGCACGTTCATTTTTAGAGCTCCTAGACCTTCCTATAAGAAGTTAGCCAAAAAGTAGCTTCGAAAAACGCTTAGGTTACGTTTCAGAGTTGCTTCTAATGTACCAAAGCTGGACTTAGACATAATTTCACTCTCACAACATTATGGCTGGTTGGAGACAGTCCGAACCACAAGTACCGGGTCCATGGTTCTGGGCGTATACTGGGGGGGGGGGGGACGACTCCCATTAACCACTGACTATACCGGGGATACGCTTAACACAATGACTTTCTGGTCTGTGCTGAAGCAGGGCATTCTGGCAGCCAAGTGGCTTGACCTTTATTAGTGAGCCTGGTTACCCCCTCTCGGAACCACAGACTTAGAAATAGCCAGCTCATATACAGTGCATAAAATATATTTATATATACCCTTATACACCATTTTAATAAAAAATATCACAAAATTCTTCTAAGTCCCTCGGGAAGAGTGACAGACGCGCACGTTCATTTTCAGAGCTCATAGACCTTCCTATAAGAAGTTAGCCAAAAGTAGCTTCGAAAAACGCTTAGGTTAAGTTTCAGAGTTGCTTCTAATGTACTAATGCTGGACTTAGACATAATTTCACTCTCACAACATTATGGCTGGTTGGAGACAGTCCGAACCACAAGTACCGGGTCCATGGTTCTGGGCGTATACTGGGGGGACGGGGACGACTCCCATTAACCCCTGACTATACCGGGGATACGCTTATCACAATGCCTTTCTGGTCTGTGCTGAAGCAGGGCATTCTGGCAGCCAAGTGGCTTGACCTTTATTAGTGAGCCTGGTTACCCCCTCTCGGAACCACAGACTTAGAAATCGCCAGCTCATATACAGTGCATAAAATATATTTATATATATACCCTTATACACCATTTTAATAAAAAATATCACAAAATTCTTCTAAGTCCCTCGGGAAGAGTGAAAGAAGCGCACGTTCATTTTTAGAGCTCCTAGACCTTCCTATAAGAAGTTAGCCAAAAAGTAGCTTCGAAAAACGCTTAGGTTAAGTTTCAGAGTTGCTTCTAATGTACCAAAGCTGGACTTAGACATAATTTCACTCTCACAACATTATGGCTGGTTGGAGACAGTCCGAACCACAAGTACCGGGTCCATGGTTCTGGGCGTATACTGGGGGGGACGGGGACGACTCCCATTAACCCCTGACTATACCGGGGATACGCTTAACACAATGACTTTCTGGTCTGTGCTGAAGCAGGGCATTCTGGCAGCCAAGTGGCTTGACCTTTATTAGTGAGCCTGGTTACCCCCTCTCGGAACCACAGACTTAGAAATAGCCAGCTCATATACAGTGCATAAAATATATTTATATATACCCTTATACACCATTTTAATAAAAAATATCACAAAATTCTTCTAAGTCCCTCGGGAAGAGTGAAAAATGCGCACGTTCATTTTTAGAGCTCCTAGACCTTCCTATAAGAAGTTAGCCAAAAAGTAGCTTCGAAAAACGCTTAGGTTAAGTTTCAGAGTTGCTTCTAATGTACCAAAGCTGGACTTAGACATAATTTCACTCTCACAACATTATGGCTGGTTGGAGACAGTCCGAACCACAAGTACCGGGTCCATGGTTCTGGGCGTATACTGGGGGGGACGGGGACGACTCCCATTAACCCCTGACTATACCGGGGATACGCTTATCACAATGCCTTTCTGGTCTGTGCTAAAGCAGGGCATTCTGGCAGCCAAGTGGCTTGACCTTTATTAGTGAGCCTGGTTACCCCCTCTCGGAACCACAGACTTAGAAATCGCCAGCTCATATACAGTGCATAAAATATATTTATATATATACCCTTATACACCATTTTAATAAAAAATATCACAAAATTCTTCTAAGTCCCTCGGGAAGAGTGAAAGAAGCGCACGTTCATTTTTAGAGCTCCTAGACCTTCCTATAAGAAGTTAGCCAAAAAGTAGCTTCGAAAAACGCTTAGGTTAAGTTTCAGAGTTGCTTCTAATGTACCAAAGCTGGACTTAGACATAATTTCACTCTCACAACATTATGGCTGGTTGGAGACAGTCCGAACCACAAGTACCGGGTCCATGGTTCTGGGCGTATACTGGGGGGACAGGGACGACTCCCATTAACCCCTGACTATACCGGGGATACGCTTATCACAATGCCTTTCTGGTCTGTGCTGAAGCAGGGCATTCTGGCAGCCAAGTGGCTTGACCTTTATTAGTGAGCCTGGTTACCCCCTCACGGAACCACAGACTTAGAAATCGCCAGCTCATATACAGTGCATAAAATATATTTATATATATACCCTTATACACCATTTTAATAAAAAATATCACAAAATTCTTCTAAGTCCCTCGGGAAGAGTGAAAGACGCGCACGTTCATTTTCAGAGCTCCTAGACCTTCCTATAAAAAGTTAGCCAAAAAGTAGCTTCGAAAAACGCTTAGGTTAAGTTTCAGAGTTGCTTCTAATGTACCAAAGCTGGACTTAGACATAATTTCACTCTCACAACATTATGGCTGGTTGGAGACAGTCCGAACCACAAGTACCGGGTCCATGGTTCTGGGCGTATACTGGGGGGGACGGGGACGACTCCCATTAACCCCTGACTATACCGGGGATACGCTTAACACAATGACTTTCTGGTCTGTGCTGAAGCAGGGCATTCTGGCAGCCAAGTGGCTTGACCTTTATTAGTGAGCCTGGTTACCCCCTCTCGGAATCACAGACTTAGAAATAGCCAGCTCATATACAGTGCATAAAATATATTTATATATACCCTTATACACCATTTTAATAAAAAATATCACAAAATTCTTCTAAGTCCCTCGGGAAGAGTGAAAGACGCGCACGTTCATTTTCAGAGCTCATAGACCTTCCTATAAGAAGTTAGCCAAAAAGTAGCTTCGAAAAACGCTTAGGGTAAGTTTCAGAGTTGCTTCTAATGTACCAAAGCTGGACTTAGACATAATTTCACTCTCACAACATTATGGCTGGTTGGAGACAGTCCGAACCACAAGTACCGGGTCCATGGTTCTGGGCGTATACTGGGGGGACGGGGACGACTCCCATTAACCCCTGACTATACCGGGGATACGCTTATCACAATGCCTTTCTGGTCTGTGCTGAAGCAGGGCATTCTGGCAGCCAAGTGGCTTGACCTTTATTAGTGAGCCTGGTTACCCCCTCTCGGAACCACAGACTTAGAAATCGCCAGCTCATATACAGTGCATAAAATATATTTATATATATACCCTTATACACCATTTTAATAAAAAATATCACAAAATTCTTCTAAGTCCCTCGAGAAGAGTGAAAGAAGCGCACGTTCATTTTTAGAGCTCCTAGACCTTCCTATAAGAAGTTAGCCAAAAAGTAGCTTCGAAAAACGCTTAGGTTAAGTTTCAGAGTTGCTTCTAATGTACCAAAGCTGGACTTAGACATAATTTCACTCTCACAACATTATGGCTGGTTGGAGACAGTCCGAACCACAAGTACCGGGTCCATGGTTCTGGGCGTATACTGGGGGGACGGGGACGACTCCCATTAACCCCTGACTATACCGGGGATACGCTTATCACAATGCCTTTCTGGTCTGTGCTGAAGCAGGGCATTCTGGCAGCCAAGTGGCTTGACCTTTATTAGTGAGCCTGGTTACCCCCTCTCGGAACCACAGACTTAGAAATCGCCAGCTCATATACAGTGCATAAAATATATTTATATATATACACTTATACACCATTTTAATAAAAAATATCACAAAATTCTTCTAAGTCCCTCGGGAAGAGTGAAAGAAGCGCACGTTCATTTTTAGAGCTCCTAGACCTTCCTATAAGAAGTTAGCCAAAAAGTAGCTTCGAAAAACGCTTAGGTTAAGTTTCAGAGTTGCTTCTAATGTACCAAAGCTGGACTTAAACATAATTTCACTCTCACAACATTATGGCTGGTTGGAGACAGTCCGAACCACAAGTACCGGGTCCATGGTTCTGGGCGTATACTGGGGGGGACGGGGACGACTCCCATTAACCCCTGACTATACCGGGGATACGCTTAACACAATGACTTTCTGGTCTGTGCTGAAGCAGGGCATTCTGGCAGCCAAGTGGCTTGACCTTTATTAGTGAGCCTGGTTACCCCCTCTCGGAATCACAGACTTAGAAATAGCCAGCTCATATACAGTGCATAAAATATATTTATATATACCCTTATACACCATTTTAATAAAAAATATCACAAAATTCTTCTAAGTCCCTCGGGAAGAGTGAAAAATGCGCACGTTCATTTTTAGAGCTCCTAGACCTTCCTATAAGAAGTTAGCCAAAAAGTAGCTTCGAAAAACGCTTAGGTTAAGTTTCAGAGTTGCTTCTAATGTACCAAAGCTGGACTTAGACATAATTTCACTCTCACAACATTATGGCTGGTTGGAGACAGTCCGAACCACAAGTACCGGGTCCATGGTTCTGGGCGTATACTGGGGGGGACGGGGACGACTCCCATTAACCCCTGACTATACCGGGGATACGCTTATCACAATGCCTTTCTGGTCTGTGCTAAAGCAGGGCATTCTGGCAGCCAAGTGGCTTGACCTTTATTAGTGAGCCTGGTTACCCCCTCTCGGAACCACAGACTTAGAAATCGCCAGCTCATATACAGTGCATAAAATATATTTATATATATACCCTTATACACCATTTTAATAAAAAATATCACAAAATTCTTCTAAGTCCCTCGGGAAGAGTGAAAGAAGCGCACGTTCATTTTTAGAGCTCCTAGACCTTCCTATAAGAAGTTAGCCAAAAAGTAGCTTCGAAAAACGCTTAGGTTAAGTTTCAGAGTTGCTTCTAATGTACCAAAGCTGGACTTAGACATAATTTCACTCTCACAACATTATGGCTGGTTGGAGACAGTCCGAACCACAAGTACCGGGTCCATGGTTCTGGGCGTATACTGGGGGGACAGGGACGACTCCCATTAACCCCTGACTATACCGGGGATACGCTTATCACAATGCCTTTCTGGTCTGTGCTGAAGCAGGGCATTCTGGCAGCCAAGTGTCTTGACCTTTATTAGTGAGCCTGGTTACCCCCTCACGGAACCACAGACTTAGAAATCGCCAGCTCATATACAGTGCATAAAATATATTTATATATATACCCTTATACACCATTTTAATAAAAAATATCACAAAATTCTTCTAAGTCCCTCGGGAAGAGTGAAAGACGCGCACGTTCATTTTCAGAGCTCCTAGACCTTCCTATAAAAAGTTAGCCAAAAAGTAGCTTCGAAAAACGCTTAGGTTAAGTTTCAGAGTTGCTTCTAATGTACCAAAGCTGGACTTAGACATAATTTCACTCTCACAACATTATGGCTGGTTGGAGACAGTCCGAACCACAAGTACCGGGTCCATGGTTCTGGGCGTATACTGGGGGGGACGGGGACGACTCCCATTAACCCCTGACTATACCGGGGATACGCTTAACACAATGACTTTCTGGTCTGTGCTGAAGCAGGGCATTCTGGCAGCCAAGTGGCTTGACCTTTATTAGTGAGCCTGGTTACCCCCTCTCGGAATCACAGACTTAGAAATAGCCAGCTCATATACAGTGCATAAAATATATTTATATATACCCTTATACACCATTTTAATAAAAAATATCACAAAATTCTTCTAAGTCCCTCGGGAAGAGTGAAAGACGCGCACGTTCATTTTCAGAGCTCATAGACCTTCCTATAAGAAGTTAGCCAAAAAGTAGCTTCGAAAAACGCTTAGGGTAAGTTTCAGAGTTGCTTCTAATGTACCAAAGCTGGACTTAGACATAATTTCACTCTCACAACATTATGGCTGGTTGGAGACAGTCCGAACCACAAGTACCGGGTCCATGGTTCTGGGCGTATACTGGGGGGACGGGGACGACTCCCATTAACCCCTGACTATACCGGGGATACGCTTATCACAATGCCTTTCTGGTCTGTGCTGAAGCAGGGCATTCTGGCAGCCAAGTGGCTTGACCTTTATTAGTGAGCCTGGTTACCCCCTCTCGGAACCACAGACTTAGAAATCGCTAGCTCATATACAGTGCATAAAATATATTTATATATATACCCTTATACACCATTTTAATAAAAAATATCACAAAATTCTTCTAAGTCCCTCGAGAAGAGTGAAAGAAGCGCACGTTCATTTTTAGAGCTCCTAGACCTTCCTATAAGAAGTTAGCCAAAAAGTAGCTTCGAAAAACGCTTAGGTTAAGTTTCAGAGTTGCTTCTAATGTACCAAAGCTGGACTTAGACATAATTTCACTCTCACAACATTATGGCTGGTTGGAGACAGTCCGAACCACAAGTACCGGGTCCATGGTTCTGGGCGTATACTGGGGGGACGGGGACGACTCCCATTAACCCCTGACTATACCGGGGATACGCTTATCACAATGCCTTTCTGGTCTGTGCTGAAGCAGGGCATTCTGGCAGCCAAGTGGCTTGACCTTTATTAGTGAGCCTGGTTACCCCCTCTCGGAACCACAGACTTAGAAATCGCCAGCTCATATACAGTGCATAAAATATATTTATATATATACACTTATACACCATTTTAATAAAAAATATCTCAAAATTCTTCTAAGTCCCTCGGGAAGAGTGAAAGAAGCGCACGTTCATTTTTAGAGCTCCTAGACCTTCCTATAAGAAGTTAGCCAAAAAGTAGCTTCGAAAAACGCTTAGGTTAAGTTTCAGAGTTGCTTCTAATGTACCAAAGCTGGACTTAAACATAATTTCACTCTCACAACATTATGGCTGGTTGGAGACAGTCCGAACCACAAGTACCGGGTCCATGGTTCTGGGCGTATACTGGGGGGGACGGGGACGACTCCCATTAACCCCTGACTATACCGGGGATACGCTTAACACAATGACTTTCTGGTCTGTGCTGAAGCAGGGCATTCTGGCAGCCAAGTGGCTTGACCTTTATTAGTGAGCCTGGTTACCCCCTCTCGGAATCACAGACTTAGAAATAGCCAGCTCATATACAGTGCATAAAATATATTTATATATACCCTTATACACCATTTTAATAAAAAATATCACAAAATTCTTCTAAGTCCCTCGGGAAGAGTGAAAGACGCGCACGTTCATTTTCAGAGCTCATAGACCTTCCTATAAGAAGTTAGCCAAAAAGTAGCTTCGAAAAACGTTTAGGGTAAGTTTCAGAGTTGCTTCTAATGTACCAAAGCTGGACTTAGACATAATTTCACTCTCACAACATTATGGCTGGTTGGAGACAGTCCGAACCACAAGTACCGGGTCCATGGTTCTGGGCGTATACTGGGGGGACGGGGACGACTCCCATTAACCCCTGACTATACCGGGGATACGCTTATCACAATGCCTTTCTGGTCTGTGCTGAAGCAGGGCATTCTGGCAGCCAAGTGGCTTGACCTTTATTAGTGAGCCTGGTTACCCCCTCTCGGAACCACAGACTTAGAAATCGCCAGCTCATATACAGTGCATAAAATATATTTATATATATACCCTTATACACCATTTTAATAAAAAATATCACAAAATTCTTCTAAGTCCCTCGAGAAGAGTGAAAGAAGCGCACGTTCATTTTTAGAGCTCCTAGACCTTCCTATAAGAAGTTAGCCAAAAAGTAGCTTCGAAAAACGCTTAGGTTAAGTTTCAGAGTTGCTTCTAATGTACCAAAGCTGGACTTAGACATAATTTCACTCTCACAACATTATGGCTGGTTGGAGACAGTCCGAACCACAAGTACCGGGTCCATGGTTCTGGGCGTATACTGGGGGGACGGGGACGACTCCCATTAACCCCTGACTATACCGGGGATACGCTTATCACAATGCCTTTCTGGTCTGTGCTGAAGCAGGGCATTCTGGCAGCCAAGTGGCTTGATCTTTATTAGTGAGCCTGGTTACCCCCTCTCGGAACCACAGACTTAGAAATCGCCAGCTCATATACAGTGCATAAAATATATTTATATATATACACTTATACACCATTTTAATAAAAAAATATCACAAAATTCTTCTAAGTCCCTCGGGAAGAGTGAAAGAAGCGCACGTTCATTTTTAGAGCTCCTAGACCTTCCTATAAGAAGTTAGCCAAAAAGTAGCTTCGAAAAACGCTTAGGTTAAGTTTCAGAGTTGCTTCTAATGTACCAAAGCTGGACTTAGACATAATTTCACTCTCACAACATTATGGCTGGTTGGAGACAGTCCGAACCACAAGTACCGGGTCCATGGTTCTGGGCGTATACTGGGGGGGACGGGGACGACTCCCATTAACCCCTGACTATACCGGGGATACGCTTAACACAATGACTTTCTGGTCTGTGCTGAAGCAGGGCATTCTGGCAGCCAAGTGACTTGACCTTTATTAGTGAGCCTGGTTACCCCCTCTCGGAACCACAGACTTAGAAATAGCCAGCTCATATACAGTGCATAAAATATATTTATATATACCCTTATACACCATTTTAATAAAAAATATCACAAAATTCTTCTAAGTCCCTCGGGAAGAGTGAAAGACGCGCACGTTCATTTTCAGAGCTCATAGACCTTCCTATAAGAAGTTAGCCAAAAAGTAGCTTCGAAAAACGCTTAGGTTAAGTTTCAGAGTTGCTTCTAATGTACCAATGCTGGACTTAGACATAATTTCACTCTCACAACATTATGGCTGGTTGGAGACAGTCCGAACCACAAGTACCGGGTCCATGGTTCTGGGCGTATACTGGGGGGACGGGGACGACTCCCATTAACCCCTGACTATACCGGGGATACGCTTATCACAATGCCTTTCTGGTCTGTGCTGAAGCAGGGCATTCTGGCAGCCAAGTGGCTTGACCTTTATTAGTGAGCCTGGTTACCCCCTCTCGGAACCACAGACTTAGAAATCGCCAGCTCATATACAGTGCATAAAATATATTTATATATATACCCTTATACACCATTTTAATAAAAAATATCACAAAATTCTTCTAAGTCCCTCGGGAAGAGTGAAAGAAGCGCACGTTCATTTTTAGAGCTCCTAGACCTTCCTATAAGAAGTTAGCCAAAAAGTAGCTTCGAAAAACGCTTAGGTTAAGTTTCAGAGTTGCTTCTAATGTACCAAAGCTGGACTTAGACATAATTTCACTCTCACAACATTATGGCTGGTTGGAGACAGTCCGAACCACAAGTACCGGGTCCATGGTTCTGGGCGTATACTGGGGGGGACGGGGACGACTCCCATTAACCCCTGACTATACCGGGGATACGCTTAACACAATGACTTTCTGGTCTGTGCTGAAGCAGGGCATTCTGGCAGCCAAGTGGCTTGACCTTTATTAGTGAGCCTGGTTACCCCCTCTCGGAATCACAGACTTAGAAATAGCCAGCTCATATACAGTGCATAAAATATATTTATATATACCCTTATACACCATTTTAATAAAAAATATCACAAAATTCTTCTAAGTCCCTCGGGAAGAGTGAAAGACGCGCACGTTCATTTTCAGAGCTCATAGACCTTCCTATAAGAAGTTAGCCAAAAAGTAGCTTCGAAAAACGCTTAGGGTAAGTTTCAGAGTTGCTTCTAATGTACCAAAGCTGGACTTAGACATAATTTCACTCTCACAACATTATGGCTGGTTGGAGACAGTCCGAACCACAAGTACCGGGTCCATGGTTCTGGGCGTATACTGGGGGGGACGGGGACGACTCCCATTAACCCCTGACTATACCGGGGATACGCTTATCACAATGCCTTTCTGGTCTGTGCTGAAGCAGGGCATTCTGGCAGCCAAGTGGCTTGACCTTTATTAGTGAGCCTGGTTACCCCCTCTCGGAACCACAGACTTAGAAATCGCCAGCTCATATACAGTGCATAAAATATATTTATATATATACCCTTATACACCATTTTAATAAAAAATATCACAAAATTCTTCTAAGTCCCTCGAGAAGAGTGAAAGAAGCGCACGTTCATTTTTAGAGCTCCTAGACCTTCCTATAAGAAGTTAGCCAAAAAGTAGCTTCGAAAAACGCTTAGGTTAAGTTTCAGAGTTGCTTCTAATGTACCAAAGCTGGACTTAGACATAATTTCACTCTCACAACATTATGGCTGGTTGGAGACAGTCCGAACCACAAGTACCGGGTCCATGGTTCTGGGCGTATACTGGGGGGACGGGGACGACTCCCATTAACCCCTGACTATACCGGGGATACGCTTATCACAATGCCTTTCTGGTCTGTGCTGAAGCAGGGCATTCTGGCAGCCAAGTGGCTTGACCTTTATTAGTGAGCCTGGTTACCCCCTCTCGGAACCACAGACTTAGAAATCGCCAGCTCATATACAGTGCATAAAATATATTTATATATATACCCTTATACACCATTTTAATAAAAAATATCACAAAATTCTTCTAAGTCCCTCGGGAAGAGTGAAAGAAGCGCACGTTCATTTTTAGAGCTCCTAGACCTTCCTATAAGAAGTTAGCCAAAAAGTAGCTTCGAAAAACGCTTAGGTTAAGTTTCAGAGTTGCTTCTAATGTACCAAAGCTGGACTTAGACATAATTTCACTCTCACAACATTATGGCTGGTTGGAGACAGTCCGAACCACAAGTACCGGGTCCATGGTTCTGGGCGTATACTGGGGGGGACGGGGACGACTCCCATTAACCCCTGACTATACCGGGGATACGCTTAACACAATGACTTTCTGGTCTGTGCTGAAGCAGGGCATTCTGGCAGCCAAGTGGCTTGACCTTTATTAGTGAGCCTGGTTACCCCCTCTCGGAATCACAGACTTAGAAATAGCCAGCTCATATACAGTGCATAAAATATATTTATATATACCCTTATACACCATTTTAATAAAAAATATCACAAAATTCTTCTAAGTCCCTCGGGAAGAGTGAAAGACGCGGACGTTCATTTTCAGAGCTCATAGACCTTCCTATAAGAAGTTAGCCAAAAAGTAGCTTCGAAAAACGCTTAGGGTAAGTTTCAGAGTTGCTTCTAATGTACCAAAGCTGGACTTAGACATAATTTCACTCTCACAACATTATGGCTGGTTGGAGACAGTCCGAACCACAAGTACCGGGTCCATGGTTCTGGGCGTATACTGGGGGGGACGGGGACGACTCCCATTAACCCCTGACTATACCGGGGATACGCTTATCACAATGCCTTTCTGGTCTGTGCTGAAGCAGGGCATTCTGGCAGCCAAGTGGCTTGACCTTTATTAGTGAGCCTGGTTACCCCCTCTCGGAACCACAGACTTAGAAATCGCCAGCTCATATACAGTGCATAAAATATATTTATATATATACCCTTATACACCATTTTAATAAAAAATATCACAAAATTCTTCTAAGTCCCTCGAGAAGAGTGAAAGAAGCGCACGTTCATTTTTAGAGCTCCTAGACCTTCCTATAAGAAGTTAGCCAAAAAGTAGCTTCGAAAAACGCTTAGGTTAAGTTTCAGAGTTGCTTCTAATGTACCAAAGCTGGACTTAGACATAATTTCACTCTCACAACATTATGGCTGGTTGGAGACAGTCCGAACCACAAGTACCGGGTCCATGGTTCTGGGCGTATACTGGGGGGACGGGGACGACTCCCATTAACCCCTGACTATACCGGGGATACGCTTATCACAATGCCTTTCTGGTCTGTGCTGAAGCAGGGCATTCTGGCAGCCAAGTGGCTTGACCTTTATTAGTGAGCCTGGTTACCCCCTCTCGGAACCACAGACTTAGAAATCGCCAGCTCATATACAGTGCATAAAATATATTTATATATATACACTTATACACCATTTTAATAAAAAATATCACAAAATTCTTCTAAGTCCCTCGGGAAGAGTGAAAGAAGCGCACGTTCATTTTTAGAGCTCCTACACCTTCCTATAAGAAGTTAGCCAAAAAGTAGCTTCGAAAAACGCTTAGGTTAAGTTTCAGAGTTGCTTCTAATGTACCAAAGCTGGACTTAAACATAATTTCACTCTCACAACATTATGGCTGGTTGGAGACAGTCCGAACCACAAGTACCGGGTCCATGGTTCTGGGCGTATACTGGGGGGGACGGGGGGGACTCCCATTAACCCCTGACTATACCGGGGATACGCTTAACACAATGACTTTCTGGTCTGTGCTGAAGCAGGGCATTCTGGCAGCCAAGTGGCTTGACCTTTATTAGTGAGCCTGGTTACCCCCTCTCGGAATCACAGACTTAGAAATAGCCAGCTCATATACAGTGCATAAAATATATTTATATATACCCTTATACACCATTTTAATAAAAAATATCACAAAATTCTTCTAAGTCCCTCGGGAAGAGTGAAAGACGCGCACGTTCATTTTCAGAGCTCATAGACCTTCCTATAAGAAGTTAGCCAAAAAGTAGCTTCGAAAAACGCTTAGGGTAAGTTTCAGAGTTGCTTCTAATGTACCAAAGCTGGACTTAGACATAATTTCACTCTCACAACATTATGGCTGGTTGGAGACAGTCCGAACCACAAGTACCGGGTCCATGGTTCTGGGCGTATACTGGGGGGACGGGGACGACTCCCATTAACCCCTGACTATACCGGGGATACGCTTATCACAATGCCTTTCTGGTCTGTGCTGAAGCAGGGCATTCTGGCAGCCAAGTGGCTTGACCTTTATTAGTGAGCCTGGTTACCCCCTCTCGGAACCACAGACTTAGAAATCGCCAGCTCATATACAGTGCATAAAATATATTTATATATATACACTTATACACCATTTTAATAAAAAATATCACAAAATTCTTTTAAGTCCCTCGGGAAGAGTGAAAGAAGCGCACGTTCATTTTTAGAGCTCCTAGACCTTCCTATAAGAAGTTAGCCAAAAAGTAGCTTCGAAAAACGCTTAGGTTAAGTTTCAGAGTTGCTTCTAATGTACCAAAGCTGGACTTAGACATAATTTCACTCTCACAACATTATGGCTGGTTGGAGACAGTCCGAACCACAAGTACCGGGTCCATGGTTCTGGGCGTATACTGGGGGGGACGGGGACGACTCCCATTAACCCCTGACTATACCGGGGATACGCTTAACACAATGACTTTCTGGTCTGTGCTGAAGCAGGGCATTCTGGCAGCCAAGTGACTTGACCTTTATTAGTGAGCCTGGTTACCCCCTCTCGGAACCACAGACTTAGAAATAGCCAGCTCATATACAGTGCATAAAATATATTTATATATACCCTTATACACCATTTTAATAAAAAATATCACAAAATTCTTCTAAGTCCCTCGGGAAGAGTGAAAGACGCGCACGTTCATTTTCAGAGCTCATAGACCTTCCTATAAGAAGTTAGCCAAAAAGTAGCTTCGAAAAACGCTTAGGTTAAGTTTCAGAGTTGCTTCTAATGTACCAATGCTGGACTTAGACATAATTTCACTCTCACAACATTATGGCTGGTTGGAGACAGTCCGAACCACATGTACCGGGTCCATGGTTCTGGGCGTATACTGGGGGGACGGGGACGACTCCCATTAACCCCTGACTATACCGGGGATACGCTTATCACAATGCCTTTCTGGTCTGTGCTGAAGCAGGGCATTCTGGCAGCCAAGTGGCTTGACCTTTATTAGTGAGCCTGGTTACCCCCTCTCGGAACCACAGACTTAGAAATCGCCAGCTCATATACAGTGCATAAAATATATTTATATATATACCCTTATACACCATTTTAATAAAAAATATCACAAAATTCTTCTAAGTCCCTCGGGAAGAGTGAAAGAAGCGCACGTTCATTTTTAGAGCTCCTAGACCTTCCTATAAGAAGTTAGCCAAAAAGTAGCTTCGAAAAACGCTTAGGTTAAGTTTCAGAGTTGCTTCTAATGTACCAAAGCTGGACTTAGACATAATTTCACTCTCACAACATTATGGCTGGTTGGAGACAGTCCGAACCACAAGTACCGGGTCCATGGTTCTGGGCGTATACTGGGGGGGACGGGGACGACTCCCATTAACCCCTGACTATACCGGGGATACGCTTAACACAATGACTTTCTGGTCTGTGCTGAAGCAGGGCATTCTGGCAGCCAAGTGGCTTGACCTTTATTAGTGAGCCTGGTTACCCCCTCTCGGAACCACAGACTTAGAAATAGCCAGCTCATAAACAGTGCATAAAATATATTTATATATACCCTTATACACCATTTTAATAAAAAATATCACAAAATTCTTCTAAGTCCCTCGGGAAGAGTGAAAGACGCGCACGTTCATTTTCAGAGCTCATAGACCTTCCTATAAGAAGTTAGCCAAAAAGTAGCTTCGAAAAACGCTTAGGGTAAGTTTCAGAGTTGCTTCTAATGTACCAAAGCTGGACTTAAACATAATTTCACTCTCACAACATTATGGCTGGTTGGAGACAGTTCTAACCACAAGTTCCGGGTCCATGGTTCTGGGCGTATACTGGGGGGACGGGGACGACTCCCATTAACCCCTGACTATACCGGGGATACGCTTATCACAATGCCTTTCTGGTCTGTGCTGAAGCAGGGCATTCTGGCAGCCAAGTAGCTTGACCTTTATTAGTGAGCCTGGTTACCCCCTCTCGGAACCACAGACTTAGAAATCTCCAGCTCATATACAGTGCATAAAATATATTTATATATATACCCTTTTACACCATTTTAATAAAAAATATCACAAAATTCTTCTAAGTCCCTCGGGAAGAGTGAAAGACGCGCACGTTCATTTTCAGAGCTCATAGACCTTCCTATAAGAAGTTAGCCAAAAAGTAGCTTCGAAAAACGCTTAGGTTAAGTTTCAGAGTTGCTTCTAATGTACCAAAGCTGGACTTAGACATAATTTCACTCTCACAACATTATGGCTGGTTGGAGACAGTCCGAACCACAAGTACCGGGTCCATGGTTCTGGGCGTATACTGGGGGGACGGGGACGACTCCCATTAACCCCTGACTATACCGGGGATACGCTTATCACAATGCCTTTCTGGTCTGTGCTGAAGCAGGGCATTCTGGCAGCCAAGTGGCTTGACCTTTATTAGTGAGCCTGGTTACCCCCTCTCGGAACCACAGACTTAGAAATCGCCAGCTCATATACAGTGCATAAAATATATTTATATATATACCCTTATACACCATTTTAATAAAAAATATCACAAAATTCTTCTAAGTCCCTCGGGAAGAGTGAAAGAAGCGCACGTTCATTTTTAGAGCTCCTAGACCTTCCTATAAGAAGTTAGCCAAAAAGTAGCTTCGAAAAACGCTTAGGTTAAGTTTCAGAGTTGCTTCTAATGTACCAAAGCTGGACTTAGACATAATTTCACTCTCACAACATTATGGCTGGTTGGAGACAGTCCGAACCACAAGTACCGGGTCCATGGTTCTGGGCGTATACTGGGGGGGACGGGGACGACTCCCATTAACCCCTGACTATACCGGGGATATGCTTAACACAATGACTTTCTGGTCTGTGCTGAAGCAGGGCATTCTGGCAGCCAAGTGGCTTGACCTTTATTAGTGAGCCTGGTTACCCCCTCTCGGAACCACAGACTTAGAAATAGCCAGCTCATATACAGTGCATAAAATATATTTATATATATACCCTTATACACCATTTTAATAAAAAATATCACAAAATTCTTCTAAGTCCCTCGGGAAGAGTGAAAGAAGCGCACGTTCATTTTTAGAGCTCCTAGACCTTCCTATAAGAAGTTAGCCAAAAAGTAGCTTCGAAAAACGCTTAGGTTAAGTTTCAGAGTTGCTTCTAATGTACCAAAGCTGGACTTAGACATAATTTCACTCTCACAACATTATGGCTGGTTGGAGACAGTCCGAACCACAAGTACCGGGTCCATGGTTCTGGGCGTATACTGGGGGGGACGGGGACGACTCCCATTAACCCCTGACTATACCGGGGATACGCTTAACACAATGACTTTCTGGTCTGTGCTGAAGCAGGGCATTCTGGCAGCCAAGTGGCTTGACCTTTATTAGTGAGCCTGGTTACCCCCTCTCGGAACCACAGACTTAGAAATAGCCAGCTCATAAACAGTGCATAAAATATATTTATATATACCCTTATACACCATTTTAATAAAAAATATCACAAAATTCTTCTAAGTCCCTCGGGAAGAGTGAAAGACGCGCACGTTCATTTTCAGAGCTCATAGACCTTCCTATAAGAAGTTAGCCAAAAAGTAGCTTCGAAAAACGCTTAGGGTAAGTTTCAGAGTTGCTTCTAATGTACCAAAGCTGGACTTAAACATAATTTCACTCTCACAACATTATGGCTGGTTGGAGACAGTTCTAACCACAAGTTCCGGGTCCATGGTTCTGGGCGTATACTGGGGGGACGGGGACGACTCCCATTAACCCCTGACTATACCGGGGATACGCTTATCACAATGCCTTTCTGGTCTGTGCTGAAGCAGGGCATTCTGGCAGCCAAGTAGCTTGACCTTTATTAGTGAGCCTGGTTACCCCCTCTCGGAACCACAGACTTAGAAATCTCCAGCTCATATACAGTGCATAAAATATATTTATATATATACCCTTTTACACCATTTTAATAAAAAATATCACAAAATTCTTCTAAGTCCCTCGGGAAGAGTGAAAGACGCGCACGTTCATTTTCAGAGCTCATAGACCTTCCTATAAGAAGTTAGCCAAAAAGTAGCTTCGAAAAACGCTTAGGTTAAGTTTCAGAGTTGCTTCTAATGTACCAAAGCTGGACTTAGACATAATTTCACTCTCACAACATTATGGCTGGTTGGAGACAGTCCGAACCACAAGTACCGGGTCCATGGTTCTGGGCGTATACTGGGGGGACGGGGACGACTCCCATTAACCCCTGACTATACCGGGGATACGCTTATCACAATGCCTTTCTGGTCTGTGCTGAAGCAGGGCATTCTGGCAGCCAAGTGGCTTGACCTTTATTAGTGAGCCTGGTTACCCCCTCTCGGAACCACAGACTTAGAAATCGCCAGCTCATATACAGTGCATAAAATATATTTATATATATACCCTTATACACCATTTTAATAAAAAATATCACAAAATTCTTCTAAGTCCCTCGGGAAGAGTGAAAGAAGCGCACGTTCATTTTTAGAGCTCCTAGACCTTCCTATAAGAAGTTAGCCAAAAAGTAGCTTCGAAAAACGCTTAGGTTAAGTTTCAGAGTTGCTTCTAATGTACCAAAGCTGGACTTAGACATAATTTCACTCTCACAACATTATGGCTGGTTGGAGACAGTCCGAACCACAAGTACCGGGTCCATGGTTCTGGGCGTATACTGGGGGGGACGGGGACGACTCCCATTAACCCCTGACTATACCGGGGATATGCTTAACACAATGACTTTCTGGTCTGTGCTGAAGCAGGGCATTCTGGCAGCCAAGTGGCTTGACCTTTATTAGTGAGCCTGGTTACCCCCTCTCGGAACCACAGACTTAGAAATAGCCAGCTCATATACAGTGCATAAAATATATTTATATATATACCCTTATACACCATTTTAATAAAAAATATCACAAAATTCTTCTAAGTCCCTCGGGAAGAGTGAAAGACGCGCACGTTCATTTTCAGAGCTCATAGACCTTCCTATAAGAAGTTGGCCAAAAAGTAGCTTCGAAAAAGGCTTAGGGTAAGTTTCAGAGTTGCTTCTAATGTACCAAAGCTGGACTTAAACATAATTTCACTCTCACAACATTATGGCTGGTTGGAGACAGTTCTAACCACAAGTTCCGGGTCCATGGTTCTGGGCGTATACTGGGGGGACGGGGACGACTCCCATTAACCCCTGACTATACCGGGGATACGCTTATCACAATGCCTTTCTGGTCTGTGCTGAAGCAGGGCATTCTGGCAGCCAAGTAGCTTGACCTTTATTAGTGAGCCTGGTTACCCCCTCTCGGAACCACAGACTTAGAAATCTCCAGCTCATATACAGTGCATAAAATATATTTATATATATACCCTTATACACCATTTTAATAAAAAATATCACAAAATTCTTCTAAGTCCCTCAGGAAGAGTGAAAGACGCGCACGTTCATTTTTAGAGCTCCTAAACCTTCCTATAAGAAGTTAGCCAAAAAGTAGCTTCGAAAAACGCTTAGGTTAAGTTTCAGAGTTGCTTCTAATGTACCAAAGCTGGACTTAGACATAATTTCACTCTCACAACATTATGGCTGGTTGGAGACAGTCCGAACCACAAGTACCGGGTCCATGGTTCTGGGCGTATACTGGGGGGACGGGGACGACTCCCATTAACCCCTGACTATACCGGGGATACGCTTATCACAATGCCTTTCTGGTCTGTGCTGAAGCAGGGCATTCTGGCAGCCAAGTGGCTTGACCTTTATTAGTGAGCCTGGTTACCCCCTCTCGGAACCACAGACTTAGAAATCGCCAGCTCATATACAGTGCATAAAATATATTTATATATATACCCTTATACACCATTTTAATAAAAAATATCACAAAATTCTTCTAAGTCCCTCGGGAAGAGTGAAAGACGCGCACGTTCCTTTTCAGAGCTCCTAGACCTTCCTATAAGAAGTTAGCCAAAAAGTCGCTTCGAAAAACGCTTAGGTTAAGTTTCAGAGTTGCTTCTAATGTACCAAAGCTGGACTTAGACATAATTTCTCTCTCACAACATTATGGCTGGTTGGAGACAGTCCGAACCACAAGTACCGGGTCCATGGTTCTGGGCGTATACTGGGGGGACGGGGACGACTCCCATTAACCCCTGACTATACCGGGGATACGCTTATCACAATGCCTTTCTGGTCTGTGCTGAAGCAGGGCATTCTGGCAGCCAAGTAGCTTGACCTTTATTAGTGAGCCTGGTTACCCCCTCTCGGAACCACAGACTTAGAAATCTCCAGCTCATATACAGTGCATAAAATATATTTATATATATACCCTTATACACCATTTTAATAAAAAATATCACAAAATTCTTCTAAGTCCCTCAGGAAGAGTGAAAGACGCGCACGTTCATTTTTAGAGCTCCTAGACCTTCCTATAAGAAGTTAGCCAAAAAGTAGCTTCGAAAAACGCTTAGGTTAAGTTTCAGAGTTGCTTCTAATGTACCAAAGCTGGACTTAGACATAATTTCACTCTCACAACATTATGGCTGGTTGGAGACAGTCCGAACCACAAGTACCGGGTCCATGGTTCTGGGCGTATACTGGGGGGGACGGGGACGACTCCCATTAACCCCTGACTATACCGGGGATACGTTTATCACAATGCCTTTCTGGTCTGTGCTAAAGCAGGGCATTCTGGCAGCCAAGTTGCTTGACCTTTATTAGTGAGCCTGGTTACCCCCTCTCGGAACCACAGACTTAGAAATCGCCAGCTCATATACAGTGCATAAAATATATTCATATATATACCCTTATACACCATTTTAATAAAAAATATCACAAAATTCTTCTAAGTCCCTCGGGAAGAGTGAAAGACGCGCACGTTCATTTTCAGAGCTCCTAGACCTTCCTATAAGAAGTTAGCCAAAAAGTCGCTTCGAAAAACGCTTAGGTTAAGTTTCAGAGTTGCTTCTAATGTACCAATGCTGGACTTAGACATAATTTCACTCTCACAACATTATGGCTGGTTGGAGACAGTCCGAACCACAAGTACCGGGTCCATGGTTCTGGGCGTATACTGGGGTGACGGGGACGACTCCCATTAACCCCTGACTATACCGGGGATACGCTTATCACAATGTCTTTCTGGTCTGTGCTGAAGCAGGGCATTCTGGCAGCCAAGTAGCTTGACCTTTATTAGTGAGCCTGGTTACCCCCTCTCGGAACCACAGACTTAGAAATCTCCAGCTCATATACAGTGCATAAAATATATTTATATATATACCCTTATACACCATTTTAATAAAAAATATCACAAAATTCTTCTAAGTCCCTCGGGAAGAGTGAAAGATGCGCACGTTCATTTTTAGAGCTCCTAGACCTTCCTATAAGAAGTTAGCCAAAAAGTAGCTTCGAAAAACGCTTAGGTTAAGTTTCAGAGTTGCTTCTAATGTACCAAAGCTGGACTTAGACATAATTTCACTCTCACAACATTATGGCTGGTTGGAGACAGTCCGAACCACAAGTACCGGGTCCATGGTTCTGGGCGTATACTGGGGGGGACGGGGACGACTCCCATTAACCCCTGACTATACCGGGGATACGCTTATCACAATGCCTTTCTGGTCTGTGCTGAAGCAGGGCATTCTGGCAGCCAAGTGGCTTGACCTTTATTAGTGAGCCTGGTTACCCCCTCTCGGAACCACAGACTTAGAAATCGCCAGCTCATATACAGTGCATAAAATATATTTTTATATATACCCTTATACACCATTTTAATAAAAAATATCACAAAATTCTTCTAAGTCCCTCGGGAAGAGTGAAAGACGCGCACGTTCATTTTCATAGCTCCTAGACCTTCCTATAAGAAGTTAGCCAAAAAGTCGCTTCGAAAAACGCTTAGGTTAAGTTTCAGAGTTGCTTCTAATGTACCAATGCTGGACTTAGACATAATTTCACTCTCACAACATTATGGCTGGTTGGGGACAGTCCGAACCACAAGTACCGGGTCCATGGTTCTGGGCGTATACTGGGGGGACGGGGACGACTCCCATTAACCCCTGACTATACCGGGGATACGCTTATCACAATGCCTTTCTGGTCTGTGCTGAAGCAGGGCATTCTGGCAGCCAAGTAGCTTGACCTTTATTAGTGAGCCTGGTTACCCCCTCTCGGAACCACAGACTTAGAAATCTCCAGCTCATATACAGTGCATAAAATATATTTATATATATACCCTTATACACCATTTTAATAAAAAATATCACAAAATTCTTCTAAGTCCCTCGGGAAGAGTGAAAGACGCGCACGTTCATTTTTAGAGCTCCTAGACCTTCCTATAAGAAGTTAGCCAAAAAGTAGCTTCGAAAAACGCTTAGGGTAAGTTTCAGAGTTGCTTCTAATGTACCAAAGCTGGACTTAGAGATAATTTCACTCTCACAACATTATGGCTGGTTGGAGACAGTCCGAACCACAAGTACCGGGTCCATGGTTCTGGGCGTATACTGGGGGGGACGGGGACGACTCCCATTAACCCCTGACTATACCGGGGATACGTTTATCACAATGCCTTTCTGGTCTGTGCTAAAGCAGGGCATTCTGGCAGCCAAGTGGCTTGACCTTTATTAGTGAGCCTGGTTACCCCCTCTCGGAACCACAGACTTAGAAATCGCCAGCTCATATACAGTGCATAAAATATATTTATATATATACCCTTATACACCATTTTAATAAAAAATATCACAAAATTCTTCTAAGTCCCTCGGGAAGAGTGAAAGACGCGCACGTTCATTTTTAGAGCTCCTAGACCTTCCTATAAGAAGTTAGCCAAAAAGTAGCTTCGAAAAACGCTTAGGGTAAGTTTCAGAGTTGCTTCTAATGTACCAAAGCTGGACTTAGACATAATTTCACTCTCACAACATTATGGCTGGTTGGAGACAGTCCGAACCACAAGTACCGGGTCCATGGTTCTGGGCGTATACTGGGGGGGACGGGGACGACTCCCATTAACCCCTGACTATACCGGGGATACGTTTATCACAATGCCTTTCTGGTCTGTGCTAAAGCAGGGCATTCTGGCAGCCAAGTGGCTTGACCTTTATTAGTGAGCCTGGTTACCCCCTCTCGGAACCACAGACTTAGAAATCTCCAGCTCATATACAGTGCATAAAATATATTTATATATATACCCTTATACACCATTTTAATAAAAAATATCACAAAATTCTTCTAAGTCCCTCGGGAAGAGTGAAAGACGCGCACGTTCATTTTTAGAGCTCCTAGACCTTCCTATAAGAAGTTAGCCAAAAAGTAGCTTCGAAAAACGCTTAGGGTAAGTTTCAGAGTTGCTTCTAATGTACCAAAGCTGGACTTAGAGATAATTTCACTCTCACAACATTATGGCTGGTTGGAGACAGTCCGAACCACAAGTACCGGGTCCATGGTTCTGGGCGTATACTGGGGGGGACGGGGACGACTCCCATTAACCCCTGACTATACCGGGGATACGTTTATCACAATGCCTTTCTGGTCTGTGCTAAAGCAGGGCATTCTGGCAGCCAAGTGGCTTGACCTTTATTAGTGAGCCTGGTTACCCCCTCTCGGAACCACAGACTTAGAAATCGCCAGCTCATATACAGTGCATAAAATATATTTATATATATACCCTTATACACCATTTTAATAAAAAATATCACAAAATTCTTCTAAGTCCCTCGGGAAGAGTGAAAGACGCGCACGTTCATTTTTAGAGCTCCTAGACCTTCCTATAAGAAGTTAGCCAAAAAGTAGCTTCGAAAAACGCTTAGGGTAAGTTTCAGAGTTGCTTCTAATGTACCAAAGCTGGACTTAGACATAATTTCACTCTCACAACATTATGGCTGGTTGGAGACAGTCCGAACCACAAGTACCGGGTCCATGGTTCTGGGCGTATACTGGGGGGGACGGGGACGACTCCCATTAACCCCTGACTATACCGGGGATACGTTTATCACAATGCCTTTCTGGTCTGTGCTAAAGCAGGGCATTCTGGCAGCCAAGTGGCTTGACCTTTATTAGTGAGCCTGGTTACCCCCTCTCGGAACCACAGACTTAGAAATCGCCAGCTCATATACAGTGCATAAAATATATTTATATATATACCCTTATACACCATTTTAATAAAAAATATCACAAAATTCTTCTAAGTCCCTCGGGAAGAGTGAAAGACGCGCACGTTCATTTTTAGAGCTCCTAGACCTTCCTATAAGAAGTTAGCCAAAAAGTAGCTTCGAAAAACGCTTAGGGTAAGTTTCAGAGTTGCTTCTAATGTACCAAAGCTGGACTTAGACATAATTTCACTCTCACAACATTATGGCTGGTTGGAGACAGTCCGAACCACAAGTACCGGGTCCATGGTTCTGGGCGTATACTGGGGGGGACGGGGACGACTCCCATTAACCCCTGACTATACCGGGGATACGTTTATCACAATGCCTTTCTGGTCTGTGCTAAAGCAGGGCATTCTGGCAGCCAAGTGGCTTGACCTTTATTAGTGAGCCTGGTTACCCCCTCTCGGAACCACAGACTTAGAAATCGCCAGCTCATATACAGTGCATAAAATATATTTATATATATACCCTTATACACCATTTTAATAAAAAATATCACAAAATTCTTCTAAGTCCCTCGGGAAGAGTGAAAGACGCGCACGTTCATTTTTAGAGCTCCTAGACCTTCCTATAAGAAGTTAGCCAAAAAGTAGCTTCGAAAAACGCTTAGGGTAAGTTTCAGAGTTGCTTCTAATGTACCAAAGCTGGACTTAGACATAATTTCACTCTCACAACATTATGGCTGGTTGGAGACAGTCCGAACCACAAGTACCGGGTCCATGGTTCTGGGCGTATACTGGGGGGGACGGGGACGACTCCCATTAACCCCTGACTATACCGGGGATACGTTTATCACAATGCCTTTCTGGTCTGTGCTAAAGCAGGGCATTCTGGCAGCCAAGTGGCTTGACCTTTATTAGTGAGCCTGGTTACCCCCTCTCGGAACCACAGACTTAGAAATCGCCAGCTCATATACAGTGCATAAAATATATTTATATATATACCCTTATACACCATTTTAATAAAAAATATCACAAAATTCTTCTAAGTCCCTCGGGAAGAGTGAAAGACGCGCACGTTCATTTTTAGAGCTCCTAGACCTTCCTATAAGAAGTTAGCCAAAAAGTAGCTTCGAAAAACGCTTAGGGTAAGTTTCAGAGTTGCTTCTAATGTACCAAAGCTGGACTTAGACATAATTTCACTCTCACAACATTATGGCTGGTTGGAGACAGTCCGAACCACAAGTACCGGGTCCATGGTTCTGGGCGTATACTGGGGGGGACGGGGACGACTCCCATTAACCCCTGACTATACCGGGGATACGTTTATCACAATGCCTTTCTGGTCTGTGCTAAAGCAGGGCATTCTGGCAGCCAAGTGGCTTGACCTTTATTAGTGAGCCTGGTTACCCCCTCTCGGAACCACAGACTTAGAAATCTCCAGCTCATATACAGTGCATAAAATATATTTATATATATACCCTTATACACCATTTTAATAAAAAATATCACAAAATTCTTCTAAGTCCCTCGGGAAGAGTGAAAGACGCGCACGTTCATTTTTAGAGCTCCTAGACCTTCCTATAAGAAGTTAGCCAAAAAGTAGCTTCGAAAAACGCTTAGGGTAAGTTTCAGAGTTGCTTCTAATGTACCAAAGCTGGACTTAGAGATAATTTCACTCTCACAACATTATGGCTGGTTGGAGACAGTCCGAACCACAAGTACCGGGTCCATGGTTCTGGGCGTATACTGGGGGGGACGGGGACGACTCCCATTAACCCCTGACTATACCGGGGATACGTTTATCACAATGCCTTTCTGGTCTGTGCTAAAGCAGGGCATTCTGGCAGCCAAGTGGCTTGACCTTTATTAGTGAGCCTGGTTACCCCCTCTCGGAACCACAGACTTAGAAATCGCCAGCTCATATACAGTGCATAAAATATATTTATATATATACCCTTATACACCATTTTAATAAAAAATATCACAAAATTCTTCTAAGTCCCTCGGGAAGAGTGAAAGACGCGCACGTTCATTTTTAGAGCTCCTAGACCTTCCTATAAGAAGTTAGCCAAAAAGTAGCTTCGAAAAACGCTTAGGGTAAGTTTCAGAGTTGCTTCTAATGTACCAAAGCTGGACTTAGACATAATTTCACTCTCACAACATTATGGCTGGTTGGAGACAGTCCGAACCACAAGTACCGGGTCCATGGTTCTGGGCGTATACTGGGGGGGACGGGGACGACTCCCATTAACCCCTGACTATACCGGGGATACGTTTATCACAATGCCTTTCTGGTCTGTGCTAAAGCAGGGCATTCTGGCAGCCAAGTGGCTTGACCTTTATTAGTGAGCCTGGTTACCCCCTCTCGGAACCACAGACTTAGAAATCGCCAGCTCATATACAGTGCATAAAATATATTTATATATATACCCTTATACACCATTTTAATAAAAAATATCACAAAATTCTTCTAAGTCCCTCGGGAAGAGTGAAAGACGCGCACGTTCATTTTTAGAGCTCCTAGACCTTCCTATAAGAAGTTAGCCAAAAAGTAGCTTCGAAAAACGCTTAGGGTAAGTTTCAGAGTTGCTTCTAATGTACCAAAGCTGGACTTAGACATAATTTCACTCTCACAACATTATGGCTGGTTGGAGACAGTCCGAACCACAAGTACCGGGTCCATGGTTCTGGGCGTATACTGGGGGGGACGGGGACGACTCCCATTAACCCCTGACTATACCGGGGATACGTTTATCACAATGCCTTTCTGGTCTGTGCTAAAGCAGGGCATTCTGGCAGCCAAGTGGCTTGACCTTTATTAGTGAGCCTGGTTACCCCCTCTCGGAACCACAGACTTAGAAATCGCCAGCTCATATACAGTGCATAAAATATATTTATATATATACCCTTATACACCATTTTAATAAAAAATATCACAAAATTCTTCTAAGTCCCTCGGGAAGAGTGAAAGACGCGCACGTTCATTTTTAGAGCTCCTAGACCTTCCTATAAGAAGTTAGCCAAAAAGTAGCTTCGAATAACGCTTAGGGTAAGTTTCAGAGTTGCTTCTAATGTACCAAAGCTGGACTTAGACATAATTTCACTCTCACAACATTATGGCTGGTTGGAGACAGTCCGAACCACAAGTACCGGGTCCATGGTTCTGGGCGTATACTGGGGGGGACGGGGACGACTCCCATTAACCCCTGACTATACCGGGGATACGTTTATCACAATGCCTTTCTGGTCTGTGCTAAAGCAGGGCATTCTGGCAGCCAAGTGGCTTGACCTTTATTAGTGAGCCTGGTTACCCCCTCTCGGAACCACAGACTTAGAAATCGCCAGCTCATATACAGTGCATAAAATATATTTATATATATACCCTTATACACCATTTTAATAAAAAATATCACAAAATTCTTCTAAGTCCCTCGGGAAGAGTGAAAGACGCGCACGTTCATTTTCAGAGCTCCTAGACCTTCCTATAAGAAGTTAGCCAAAAAGTAGCTTCGAAAAACGCTTAGGTTAAGTTTCAGAGTTACTTCTAATGTACCAATGCTGGACTTAGACATAATTTCACTCTCACAACATTATGGCTGGTTGGAGACAGTCCAAACCACAAGTACCGGGTCCATGGTTCTGGGCGTATACTGGGGGGACGGGGACGACTCCCATTAACCCCTGACTATACCGGGGATACGCTTATCACAACGCCTTTCTGTTCTGTGCTGAAGCTGGGCATTCTGGCAGCCAAGTAGCTTGACATTTATTAGTGAGCCTGGTTACCCCCTCTCGGAACCACAGACTTAGAAATCTCCAGCTCATATACAGTGCATAAAATATATTTATATATATACCCTTATACACCATTTTAATAAAAAATATCACAAAATTCTTCTAAGTCCCTCGGGAAGAGTGAAAGACGCGCACGTTCATTTTTAGAGCTCCTAGACCTTCCTATAAGAAGTTAGCCAAAAAGTAGCTTCGAAAAACGCTTAGGGTAAGTTTCAGAGTTGCTTCTAATGTACCAAAGCTGGACTTAGACATAATTTCACTCTCACAACATTATGGCTGGTTGGAGACAGTCCGAACCACAAGTACCGGGTCCATGGTTCTGGGCGTATACTGGGGGGGACGGGGACGACTCCCATTAACCCCTGACTATACCGGGGATACGTTTATCACAATGCCTTTCTGGTCTGTGCTAAAGCAGGGCATTCTGGCAGCCAAGTGGCTTGACCTTTATTAGTGAGCCTGGTTACCCCCTCTCGGAACCACAGACTTAGAAATCGCCAGCTCATATACAGTGCATAAAATATATTTATATATATACCCTTATACACCATTTTAATAAAAAATATCACAAAATTCTTCTAAGTCCCTCGGGAAGAGTGAAAGACGCGCACGTTCATTTTTAGAGCTCCTAGACCTTCCTATAAGAAGTTAGCCAAAAAGTAGCTTCGAATAACGCTTAGGGTAAGTTTCAGAGTTGCTTCTAATGTACCAAAGCTGGACTTAGACATAATTTCACTCTCACAACATTATGGCTGGTTGGAGACAGTCCGAACCACAAGTACCGGGTCCATGGTTCTGGGCGTATACTGGGGGGGACGGGGGGGACTCCCATTAACCCCTGACTATACCGGGGATACGTTTATCACAATGCCTTTCTGGTCTGTGCTAAAGCAGGGCATTCTGGCAGCCAAGTTGCTTGACCTTTATTAGTGAGCCTGGTTACCCCCTCTCGGAACCACAGACTTAGAAATCGCCAGCTCATATACAGTGCATAAAATATATTCATATATATACCCTTATACACCATTTTAATAAAAAATATCACAAAATTCTTCTAAGTCCCTCGGGAAGAGTGAAAGACGCGCACGTTCATTTTCAGAGCTCCTAGACCTTCCTATAAGAAGTTAGCCAAAAAGTCGCTTCGAAAAACGCTTAGGTTAAGTTTCAGAGTTGCTTCTAATGTTCCAATGCTGGACTTAGACATAATTTCACTCTCACAACATTATGGCTGGTTGGAGACAGTCCGAACCACAAGTACCGGGTCCATGGTTCTGGGCGTATACTGGGGTGACGGGGACGACTCCCATTAACCCCTGACTATACCGGGGATACGCTTATCACAATGTCTTTCTGGTCTGTGCTGAAGCAGGGCATTCTGGCAGCCAAGTAGCTTGACCTTTATTAGTGAGCCTGGTTACCCCCTCTCGGAACCACAGACTTAGAAATCTCCAGCTCATATACAGTGCATAAAATATATTTATATATATACCCTTATACACCATTTTAATAAAAAATATCACAAAATTCTTCTACAGTAAGTCCCTCGGGAAGAGTGAAAGACGCGCACGTTCATTTTGAGAGCTCCTAGACCTTCCTATAAGAAGTTAGCCAAAAAGTAGCTTCGAAAAACGCTTAGGTTAAGTTTCAGAGTTGCTTCTAATGTACCAAAGCTGGACTTAGACATAATTTCACTCTCACAACATTATGGCTGGTTGGAGACAGTCCGAACCACAAGTACCGGGTCCATGGTTCTGGGCGTATACTGGGGGGGACGGGGACGACTCCCATTAACCCCTGACTATACCGGGGATACGTTTATCACAATGCCTTTCTGGTCTGTGCTAAAGCAGGGCATTCTGGCAGCCAAGTGGCTTGACCTTTATTAGTGAGCCTGGTTACCCCCTCTCGGAACCACAGACTTAGAAATCGCCAGCTCATATACAGTGCATAAAATATATTTATATATATACCCTTATACACCATTTTAATAAAAAATATCACAAAATTCTTCTAAGTCCCTCGGGAAGAGTGAAAGACGCGCACGTTCATTTTCAGAGCTCCTAGACCTTCCTATAAGAAGTTAGCCAAAAAGTAGCTTCGAAAAACGCTTAGGTTAAGTTTCAGAGTTACTTCTAATGTACCAATGCTGGACTTAGACATAATTTCACTCTCACTACATTATGGCTGGTTGGAGACAGTCCAAACCACAAGTACCGGGTTCATGGTTCTGGGCGTATACTGGGGGGGACGGGGACGACTCCCATTAACCCCTGACTATACCGGGGATACGCTTATCACAATGCCTTTCTGGTCTGTGCTGAAGCAGGGCATTCTGGCAGCCAAGTAGCTTGACCTTTATTAGTGAGCCTGGTTACCCCCTCTCGGAACCACAGACTTAGAAATCTCCAGCTCATATACAGTGCATAAAATATATTTATATATATACCCTTATACACCATTTTAATAAAAAATATCACAAAATTCTTCTAAGTCCCTCAGGAAGAGTGAAAGACGCGCACGTTCATTTTTAGAGCTCCTAGACCTTCCTATAAGAAGTTAGCCAAAAAGTAGCTTCGAAAAACGCTTAGGTTAAGTTTCAGAGTTGCTTCTAATGTACCAAAGCTGGACTTAGACATAATTTCACTCTCACAACATTATGGCTGGTTGGAGACAGTCCGAACCACAAGTACCGGGTCCATGGTTCTGGGCGTATACTGGGGGGGACGGGGGGGACTCCCATTAACCCCTGACTATACCGGGGATACGTTTATCACAATGCCTTTCTGGTCTGTGCTGAAGCAGGGCATTCTGGCAGCCAAGTAGCTTGACCTTTATTAGTGAGCCTGGTTACCCCCTCTCGGAACCACAGACTTAGAAATCTCCAGCTCATATACAGTGCATAAAATATATTTATATATATACCCTTATACACCATTTTAATAAAAAATATCACAAAATTCTTCTAAGTCCCTCGGGAAGAGTGAAAGACGCGCACGTTCATTTTGAGAGCTCCTAGACCTTCCTATAAGAAGTTAGCCAAAAAGTAGCTTCGAAAAACGCTTAGGTTAAGTTTCAGAGTTGCTTCTAATGTACCAAAGCTGGACTTAGACATAATTTCACTCTCACAACATTATGGCTGGTTGGAGACAGTCCGAACCACAAGTACCGGGTCCATGGTTCTGGGCGTATACTGGGGGGGACGGGGACGACTCCCATTAACCCCTGACTATACCGGGGATACGCTTATCACAATGCCTTTCTGGTCTGTGCTGAAGCAGGGCATTCTGGCAGCCAAGTGGCTTGACCTTTATTAGTGAGCCTGGTTACCCCCTCTCGGAACCACAGACTTAGAAATCGCCAGCTCATATACAGTGCATAAAATATATTTATATATATACCCTTATACACCATTTTAATAAAAAATATCACAAAATTCTTCTAAGTCCCTCGGGAAGAGTGAAAGACGCGCACGTTCATTTTTAGAGCTCCTAGACCTTCCTATAAGAAGTTAGCCAAAAAGTAGCTTCGAAAAACGCTTAGGGTAAGTTTCAGAGTTGCTTCTAATGTACCAAAGCTGGACTTAGACATAATTTCACTCTCACAACATTATGGCTGGTTGGAGACAGTCCGAACCACAAGTACCGGGTCCATGGTTCTGGGCGTATACTGGGGGGGACGGGGACGACTCCCATTAACCCCTGACTATACCGGGGATACGTTTATCACAATGCCTTTCTGGTCTGTGCTAAAGCAGGGCATTCTGGCAGCCAAGTGGCTTGACCTTTATTAGTGAGCCTGGTTACCCCCTCTCGGAACCACAGACTTAGAAATCGCCAGCTCATATACAGTGCATAAAATATATTTATATATATACCCTTATACACCATTTTAATAAAAAATATCACAAAATTCTTCTAAGTCCCTCGGGAAGAGTGAAAGACGCGCACGTTCATTTTTAGAGCTCCTAGACCTTCCTATAAGAAGTTAGCCAAAAAGTAGCTTCGAAAAACGCTTAGGGTAAGTTTCAGAGTTGCTTCTAATGTACCAAAGCTGGACTTAGACATAATTTCACTCTCACAACATTATGGCTGGTTGGAGACAGTCCGAACCACAAGTACCGGGTCCATGGTTCTGGGCGTATACTGGGGGGACGGGGACGACTCCCATTAACCCCTGACTATACCGGGGATACGTTTATCACAATGCCTTTCTGGTCTGTGCTAAAGCAGGGCATTCTGGCAGCCAAGTGGCTTGACCTTTATTAGTGAGCCTGGTTACCCCCTCTCGGAACCACAGACTTAGAAATCGCCAGCTCATATACAGTGCATAAAATATATTTATATATATACCCTTATACACCATTTTAATAAAAAATATCACAAAATTCTTCTAAGTCCCTCGGGAAGAGTGAAAGACGCGCACGTTCATTTTTAGAGCTCCTAGACCTTCCTATAAGAAGTTAGCCAAAAAGTAGCTTCGAATAACGCTTAGGTTAAGTTTCAGAGTTGCTTCTAATGTACCAAAGCTGGACTTAGACATAATTTCACTCTCACAACATTATGGCTGGTTGGAGACAGTCCGAACCACAAGTACCGGGTCCATGGTTCTGGGCGTATACTGGGGGGGACGGGGACGACTCCCATTAACACCTGACTATACCGGGGATACGTTTATCACAATGCCTTTCTGGTCTGTGCTAAAGCAGGGCATTCTGGCAGCCAAGTGGCTTGACCTTTATTAGTGAGCCTGGTTACCCCCTCTCGGAACCACAGACTTAGAAATCGCCAGCTCATATACAGTGCATAAAATATATTTATATATATACCCTTATACACCATTTTAATAAAAAATATCACAAAATTCTTCTAAGTCCCTCGGGAAGAGTGAAAGACGCGCACGTTCATTTTCAGAGCTCCTAGACCTTCCTATAAGAAGTTAGCCAAAAAGTAGCTTCGAAAAACGCTTAGGTTAAGTTTCAGAGTTACTTCTAATGTACCAATGCTGGACTTAGACATAATTTCACTCTCACTACATTATGGCTGGTTGGAGACAGTCCAAACCACAAGTACCGGGTCCATGGTTCTGGGCGTATACTGGGGGGGACGGGGACGACTCCCATTAACCCCTGACTTTACCGGGGATTCGCTTATCACAATGTCTTTCTGGTCTGTGCTGAAGCAGGGCATTCTGTCAGCCAAGTAGCTTGACCTTTATTAGTGAGCCTGGTTACCCCCTCTCGGAACCACAGACTTAGAAATCTCCAGCTCATATACAGTGCATAAAATATATTTATATATATACCCTTATACACCATTTTAATAAAAAATATCACAAAATTCTTCTAAGTCCCTCGGGAAGAGTGAAAGACGCGCACGTTCATTTTTAGAGCTCCTAGACCTTCCTATAAGAAGTTAGCCAAAAAGTAGCTTCGAAAAACGCTTAGGGTAAGTTTCAGAGTTGCTTCTAATGTACCAAAGCTGGACTTAGACATAATTTCACTCTCACAACATTATGGCTGGTTGGAGACAGTCCGAACCACAAGTACCGGGTCCATGGTTCTGGGTGTATACTGGGGGGACGGGGACGACTCCCATTAACCCCTGACTATACCGGGGATACGTTTATCACAATGCCTTTCTGGTCTGTGCTAAAGCAGGGCATTCTGGCAGCCAAGTGGCTTGACCTTTATTAGTGAGCCTGGTTACCCCCTCTCGGAACCACAGACTTAGAAATCGCCAGCTCATATACAGTGCATAAAATATATTTATATATATACCCTTATACACCATTTTAATAAAAAATATCACAAAATTCTTCTAAGTCCCTCGGGAAGAGTGAAAGACGCGCACGTTCATTTTTAGAGCTCCTAGACCTTCCTATAAGAAGTTAGCCAAAAAGTAGCTTCGAATAACGCTTAGGTTAAGTTTCAGAGTTGCTTCTAATGTACCAAAGCTGGACTTAGACATAATTTCACTCTCACAACATTATGGCTGGTTGGAGACAGTCCGAACCACAAGTACCGGGTCCATGGTTCTGGGCGTATACTGGGGGGGACGGGGACGACTCCCATTAACACCTGACTATACCGGGGATACGTTTATCACAATGCCTTTCTGGTCTGTGCTAAAGCAGGGCATTCTGGCAGCCAAGTGGCTTGACCTTTATTAGTGAGCCTGGTTACCCCCTCTCGGAACCACAGACTTAGAAATCGCCAGCTCATATACAGTGCATAAAATATATTTATACAGTATATATACCCTTATACACCATTTTAATAAAAAATATCACAAAATTCTTCTAAGTCCCTCGGGAAGAGTGAAAGACGCGCACGTTCATTTTCAGAGCTCCTAGACCTTCCTATAAGAAGTTAGCCAAAAAGTAGCTTCGAAAAACGCTTAGGTTAAGTTTCAGAGTTACTTCTAATGTACCAATGCTGGACTTAGACATAATTTCACTCTCACTACATTATGGCTGGTTGGAGACAGTCCAAACCACAAGTACCGGGTCCATGGTTCTGGGCGTATACTGGGGGGACGGGGACGACTCCCATTAACCCCTGACTATACCGGGGATACGCTTATCACAACGCCTTTCTGTTCTGTGCTGAAGCTGGGCATTCTGGCAGCCAAGTAGCTTGACCTTTATTAGTGAGCCTGGTTACCCCCTCTCGGAACCACAGACTTAGAAATCTCCAGCTCATATACAGTGCATAAAATATATTTATATATATACCCTTATACACCATTTTAATAAAAAATATCACAAAATTCTTCTAAGTCCCTCGGGAAGAGTGAAAGACGCGCACGTTCATTTTTAGAGCTCCTAGACCTTCCTATAAGAAGTTAGCCAAAAAGTAGCTTCGAAAAACGCTTAGGTTAAGTTTCAGAGTTGCTTCTAATGTACCAAAGCTGGACTTAGACATAATTTCACTCTCACAACATTATGGCTGGTTGGAGACAGTCCGAACCACAAGTACCGGGTCCATGGTTCTGGGCGTATACTGGGGGGGACGGGGACGACTCCCATTAACCCCTGACTTTACCGGGGATTCGCTTATCACAATGTCTTTCTGGTCTGTGCTGAAGCAGGGCATTCTGTCAGCCAAGTAGCTTGACCTTTATTAGTGAGCCTGGTTACCCCCTCTCGGAACCACAGACTTAGAAATCTCCAGCTCATATACAGTGCATAAAATATATTTATATATATACCCTTATACACCATTTTAATAAAAAATATCACAAAATTCTTCTAAGTCCCTCGGGAAGAGTGAAAGACGCGCACGTTCATTTTTAGAGCTCCTAGACCTTCCTATAAGAAGTTAGCCAAAAAGTAGCTTCGAAAAACGCTTAGGTTAAGTTTCAGAGTTGCTTCTAATGTACCAAAGCTGGACTTAGACATAATTTCACTCTCACAACATTATGGCTGGTTGGAGACAGTCCGAACCACAAGTACCGGGTTCATGGTTCTGGGCGTATACTGGGGGGGACGGGGACGACTCCCATTAACCCCTGACTATACCGGGGATACGCTTATCACAATGCCTTTCTGGTCTGTGCTGAAGCAGGGCATTCTGGCAGCCAAGTAGCTTGACCTTTATTAGTGAGCCTGGTTACCCCCTCTCGGAACCACAGACTTAGAAATCTCCAGCTCATATACAGTGCATAAAATATATTTATATATATACCCTTATACACCATTTTAATAAAAAATATCACAAAATTCTTCTAAGTCCCTCAGGAAGAGTGAAAGACGCGCACGTTCATTTTTAGAGCTCCTAGACCTTCCTATAAGAAGTTAGCCAAAAAGTAGCTTCGAAAAACGCTTAGGTTAAGTTTCAGAGTTGCTTCTAATGTACCAAAGCTGGACTTAGACATAATTTCACTCTCACAACATTATGGCTGGTTGGAGACAGTCCGAACCACAAGTACCGGGTCCATGGTTCTGGGCGTATACTGGGGGGGACGGGGGGGACTCCCATTAACCCCTGACTATACCGGGGATACGTTTATCACAATGCCTTTCTGGTCTGTGCTAAAGCAGGGCATTCTGGCAGCCAAGTTGCTTGACCTTTATTAGTGAGCCTGGTTACCCCCTCTCGGAACCACAGACTTAGAAATCGCCAGCTCATATACAGTGCATAAAATATATTCATATATATACCCTTATACACCATTTTAATAAAAAATATCACAAAATTCTTCTAAGTCCCTCGGGAAGAGTGAAAGACGCGCACGTTCATTTTCAGAGCTCCTAGACCTTCCTATAAGAAGTTAGCCAAAAAGTCGCTTCGAAAAACGCTTAGGTTAAGTTTCAGAGTTGCTTCTAATGTACCAATGCTGGACTTAGACATAATTTCACTCTCACAACATTATGGCTGGTTGGAGACAGTCCGAACCACAAGTACCGGGTCCATGGTTCTGGGCGTATACTGGGGTGACGGGGACGACTCCCATTAACCCCTGACTATACCGGGGATACGCTTATCACAATGTCTTTCTGGTCTGTGCTGAAGCAGGGCATTCTGGCAGCCAAGTAGCTTGACCTTTATTAGTGAGCCTGGTTACCCCCTCTCGGAACCACAGACTTAGAAATCTCCAGCTCATATACAGTGCATAAAATATATTTATATATATACCCTTATACACCATTTTAATAAAAAATATCACAAAATTCTTCTAAGTCTCTCGGGAAGAGTGAAAGACGCGCACGTTCATTTTCAGAGCTCCAAAACCTTCCTATAAGAAGTTAGCCAAAAAGTAGCTTCGAAAAACGCTTAGGTTAAGTTTCAGAGTTGCTTCTAAAGTACCAATGCTGGACGTAGACATAATTTCACTCTCACAACATTATGGCTGGTTGGAGACAGTCCGAACCACAAGTACCGGGTCCATGGTTCTGGCCGTATACTGGGGGGACGGGGACGACTCCCATTAACCCCTGACTATACCGGGGATACGCTTATCACAATGCCTTTCTGGTCTGTGCTGAAGCAGGGCATTCTGGCAGCCAAGTGGCTTGACCTTTATTAGTGAGCCTGGTTACCCCCTCTCGGAACCACAGACTTAGAAATCGCCAGCTCATATACAGTGCATAAAATATATTTATATATATACCCTTATACACCATTTTAATAAAAAAATATCACAAAATTCTTCTAAGTCCCTCGGGAAGAGTGAAAGACGCGCACGTTCATTTTCAGAGATCCAAGACCTTCTTATAAGAAGTTAGCCAAAAAGTAGCTTCGAAAAACGCTTAGGTTAAGTTTCAGAGTTGCTTCTAATGTACCAATGCTGGACTTAGACATAATTTCACTCTCACAACATTATGGCTGGTTGGAGACAGTCCGAACCACAAGTATCGGGTCCATGGTTCTGGGCGTATACTGGGGGGACGGGGACGACTCCCATTAACCCCTGACTATACCGGGGATACGCTTATCACAATGCCTTTCTGGTCTGTGCTGAAGCAGGGCATTCTGGCAGCCAAGTGGCTTGACCTTTATTAGTGAGCCTGGTTACCCCCTCTCGGAACCACAGACTTAGAAATCGCCAGCTCATATACAGTGCATAAAATATATTTATATATATACCCTTATACACCATTTTAATAAAAAATATCACAAAATTCTTCTAAGTCCCTCAGGAAGAGTGAAAGACGCGCACGTTCATTTTCAGAGCTCCTAGACCTTCCTATAAGAAGTTAGCCAAAAAGTCGCTTCGAAAAACGCTTAGGTTGAGTTTCGGAGTTGCTTCTAATGTACCAAAGCTGGACTTAGACATAATTTCACTCTCACAACATTATGGCTGGTTGGAGACAGTCCGAACCACAAGTACCGGGTCCAAGGTTCTGGGCGTATACTGGGGGGACGGGGACGACTCCCATTAACCCCTGACTATACCGGGGATACGCTTATCACAATGCCTTTCTGGTCTGTGCTGAAGCAGGGCATTCTGGCAGCCAAGTGGCTTGACCTTTATTAGTGAGCCTGGTTACCCCCTCTCGGAACCACAGATTTAGAAATCGCCAGCTCATATACAGTGCATAAAATATATTTATATATATACCCTTATACACCATTTTAATAAAAAATATCACAAAATTCTTCTAAGTCTCTCGGGAAGAGTGAAAGACGCGCACGTTCATTTTCAGAGCTCCAAAACCTTCCTATAAGAAGTTAGCCAAAAAGTAGCTTCGAAAAACGCTTAGGTTAAGTTTCAGAGTTGCTTCTAATGTACCAATGCTGGACGTAGACATAATTTCACTCTCACAACATTATGGCTGGTTGGAGACAGTCCGAACCACAAGTACCGGGTCCATGGTTCTGGCCGTATACTGGGGGGACGGGGACGACTCCCATTAACCCCTGACTATACCGGGGATACGCTTATCACAATGCCTTTCTGGTCTGTGCTGAAGCAGGGCATTCTGGCAGCCAAGTGGCTTGACCTTTATTAGTGAGCCTGGTTACCCCCTCTCGGAACCACAGACTTAGAAATCGCAAGCTCATATACAGTGCATAAAATATATGTATATATATACCCTGATACACCATTTTAATAAAAAATATCACAAAATTCTTCTAAGTCTCTCGGGAAGAGTGAAAGACGCGCACGTTCATTTTCAGAACTCCAAAACCTTCCTATAAGAAGTTAGCCAAAAAGTAGCTTCGAAAAACGCTTAGGTTAAGTTTCAGAGTTGCTTCTAATGTACCAATGCTGGACTTAGACATAATTTCACTCTCACAACATTATGGCTGGTTGGAGACAGTCCGAACCACAAGTATCGGGTCCATGGTTCTGGGCGTATACTGGGGGGGACGGGGACGACTCACATTAACCCCTGACTATACCGGGGATACGCTTATCACAATGACTTTCTGGTCTGTGCTGAAGCAGGGCATTCTGGCAGCCAAGTGGCTTGACCTTTATTAGTGAGCCTGGTTACCCCCTCTCGGAACCACAGACTTAGAAATCGCCAGCTCATATACAGTGCATAAAATATATTTATATATATATACTCTTACACACCATTTTAATTAAAATATCACAAAATTCTTCTAAGTCCCTCGGGAAGAGTGAAAGACGCGCACGTTCATTTTTAGAGCTCCTAGACCTTCCTATAAGAAGTTAGCCAAAAAGTCGCTTCGAAAAACGCTTAGGTTGAGTTTCGGAGTTGCTTCTAATGTACCAAAGCTGGACTTAGACATAATTTCACTCTCACAACATTATGGCTGGTTGGAGACAGTCCGAACCACAAGTACCGGGTCCATGGTTCTGGGCGTATACTGGGGGGACGGGGACGACTCCCATTAACCCCTGACTATACCGGGGATACGCTTATCACAATGCCTTTCTGGTCTGTGCTGAAGCAGGGCATTCTGGCAGCCAAGTGGCTTGACCTTTATTAGTGAGCCTGGTTACCCCCTCTCGGAACCACAGACTTAGAAATCGCCAGCTCATATACAGTGCATAAAATATATTTATATATATACCCTTATACACCATTTTAATAAAAAATATCACAAAATTCTTCTAAGTCTCTCGGGAAGAGTGAAAGACGCGCACGTTCATTTTCAGAGCTTCAAAACCTTCCTATTAGAAGTTAGCCAAAAAGTAGCTTCGAAAAACGCTTAGGTTAAGTTTCAGAGTTGCTTCTAATGTACCAATGCTGGACTTAGACATAATTTCACTTTCACAACATTATGGCTGGTTGGAGACAGTCCGAACCACAAGTACCGGGTCCATGGTTCTGGCCGTATACTGGGGGGACGGGGACGACTCCCATTAACACCTGACTATACCGGGGATACGCTTATCACAATGCCTTTCTGGTCTGTGCTGAAGCAGAGCATTCTGGCAGCCAAGTGGCTTGACCTTTATTAGTGAGCCTGGTTACCCCCTCTCGGAACCACAGACTTAGAAATCGCCAGCTCATATACAGTGCATAAAATATATTTATATACTGTATATACCCTTATACACCATTTTAATAAAAAAATATCACAAAATTCTTCTAAGTCCCTCGGGAAGAGTGAAAGACGCGCACGTTCATTTTCAGAGATCCAAGACCTTCTTATAAGAAGTTAGCCAAAAAGTAGCTTCGAAAAACGCTTAGGTTAAGTTTCAGAGTTGCTTCTAATGTACCAATGCTGGACTTAGACATAATTTCACTCTCACAACATTATGGCTGGTTGGAGACAGTCCGAACCACAAGTATCGGGTCCATGGTTCTGGGCGTATACTGGGGGGACGGGGACGACTCCCATTAACCCCTGACTATACCGGGGATACGCTTATCACAATGCCTTTCTGGTCTGTGCTGAAGCAGGGCATTCTGGCAGCCAAGTGTCTTGACCTTTATTAGTGAGCCTGGTTACCCCCTCTCGGAACCACAGACTTAGAAATCGCCAGCTCATATACAGTGCATAAAATATATTTATATATATACCCTTATACACCATTTTAATAAAAAATATCACAAAATTCTTCTAAGTCCCTCGGGAAGAGTGAAAGACGCGTACATTCATTTTCAGAGCTCCTAGACCTTCCTATAAGAAGTTAGCCAAAAAGTAGCTTCGAAAAACGCTTAGGTTAAGTTTCAGAGTTGCTTCTAATGTACCAAAGCTGGACTTAGACATAATTTCACTCTCACAACATTATGGCTGGTTGGAGACAGTCCGAACCACAAGTACCGGGTCCATGGTTCTGGCCGTATACTGGGGGGACGGGGACGACTCCCATTAACCCCTGACTATACCGGGGATACGCTTATCACAATGACTTTCTGGTCTGTGCTGAAGCAGGGCATTCTGGCAGCCAAGTTGCTTGACCTTTATTAGTGAGCCTGGTTACCCCCTCTCGGAACCACAGACGTAGAAATCGCCAGCTCATATACAGTGCATAAAATATATTTATATATATACCCTTATACACCATTTTAATAAAAAATATCACAAAATTCTTCTAAGTCCCTCGGGAAGAGTGAAAGACGCGCACGTTCATTTTCAGAGCTCATAGACCTTCCTATAAGAAGTTAGCCAAAAAGTAGCTTCGAAAAACGCTTAGGGTTAGTTTCAGAGTTGCTTCTAATGTATCAAAGCTGGACTTAGACATAATTACACTCTCACAACATTATGGCTGGTTGGAGACAGTCCGAACCACAAGTACCGGGTCCATGGTTCTGGGCGTATACTGGGGGGACGGGGACGACTCCCATTAACCCCTGACTATACCGGGGATACGCTTATCACAATGACTTTCTGGTCTGTGCTGAAGCAGGGCATTCTGGCAGCCAAGTGGCTTGACCTTTATTAGTGAGCCTGGTTACCCCCTCTCAGAACCACAGACTTAGAAATCTCCAGGTCATATACAGTGCATAAAATATATTTATATATATACCCTTATACACCATTTTAATAAAAAATATCACAAAATTCTTCTAAGTCCCTCGGGAAGAGTGAAAGACGCGCACGTTCATTTTTAGAGCTCCTAGACCTTCCTATAAGAAGTTAGCCAAAAAGTAGCTTCGAAAAACGCTTAGGTTAAGTTTCAGAGTTGCTTCTAATGTACCAAAGCTGGACTTAGACATAATTTCACTCTCACAACATTATGGCTGGTTGGAGACAGTCCGAACCACAAGTACCGGGTCCATGGTTCTGGCCGTATACTGGGGGGACGGGGACGACTCCCATTAACCCCTGACTATACCGGGGATACGCTTATCACAATGACTTTCTGGTCTGTGCTGAAGCAGGGCATTCTGGCAGCCAAGTGGCTTGACCTTTATTAGTGAGCCTGGTTACCCCCTCTCGGAACCACAGACGTAGAAATCGCCAGCTCATATACAGTGCATAAAATATATTTATATATATATATATACCCTTATACACCATTTTAATAAAAAATATCACAAAATTCTTCTAAGTCCCTCGGGAAGAGTGAAAGACGCGCACGTTCATTTTCAGAGCTCATAGACCTTCCTATAAGAAGTTAGCCAAAAAGTAGCTTCGAAAAACGCTTAGGGTAAGTTTCAGAGTTGCTTCTAATGTACCAAAGCTGGACTTAGACATAATTACACTCTCACAACATTATGGCTGGTTGGAGACAGTCCGAACCACAAGTATCGGGTCCATGGTTCTGGGCGTATACTGGGGGGACGGGGACGACTCCCATTAACCCCTGACTATACCGGGGATACGCTTATCACAATGCCTTTCTGGTCTGTGCTGAAGCAGGGCATTCTGGCAGCCAAGTGTCTTGACCTTTATTAGTGAGCCTGGTTACCCCCTCTCGGAACCACAGACTTAGAAATCGCCAGCTCATATACAGTGCATAAAATATATTTATATATATACCCTTATACACCATTTTAATAAAAAATATCACAAAATTCTTCTAAGTCCCTCGGGAAGAGTGAAAGACGCGCACATTCATTTTCAGAGCTCCTAGACCTTCCTATAAGAAGTTAGCCAAAAAGTCGCTTCGAAAAACGCTTAGGTTGAGTTTCGGAGTTGCTTCTAATGTACCAAAGCTGGACTTAGACATAATTTCACTCTCACAACATTATGGCTGGTTGGAGACAGTCCGAACCACAAGTACCGGGTCCATGGTTCTGGGCGTATACTGGGGGGACGGGGACGACTCCCATTAACCCCTGACTATACCGGGGATACGCTTATCACAATGCCTTTCTGGTCTGTGCTGAAGCAGGGCATTCTGGCAGCCAAGTAGCTTGACCTTTATTAGTGAGCCTGGTTACCCCCTCTCAGAACCACAGACTTAGAAATCTCCAGGTCATATACAGTGCATAAAATATATTTATATATATACCCTTATGCACCATTTTAATAAAAAATATCACAAAATTCTTCTAAGTCCCTCGGGAAGAGTGAAATACGCGCACGTTCATTTTTAGAGCTCCTAGACCTTCCTATAAGAAGTTAGCCAAAAAGTAGCTTCGAAAAACGCTTAGGTTAAGTTTCAGAGTTGCTTCTAATGTACCAAAGCTGGACTTAGACATAATTTCACTCTCACAACATTATGGCTGGTTGGAGACAGTCCGAACCACAAGTACCGGGTCCATGGTTCTGGCCGTATACTGGGGGGACGGGGACGACTCCCATTAACCCCTGACTATACCGGGGATACGCTTATCACAATGACTTTCTGGTCTGTGCTGAAGCAGGGCATTCTGGCAGCCAAGTTGCTTGACCTTTATTAGTGAGCCTGGTTACCCCCTCTCGGAACCACAGACGTAGAAATCGCCAGCTCATATACAGTGCATAAAATATATTTATATATATACCCTTATACACCATTTTAATAAAAAATATCACAAAATTCTTCTAAGTCCCTCGGGAAGAGTGAAAGACGCGCACGTTCATTTTCAGAGCTCATAGACCTTCCTATAAGAAGTTAGCCAAAAAGTAGCTTCGAAAAACGCTTAGGGTTAGTTTCAGAGTTGCTTCTAATGTACCAAAGCTGGACTTAGACATAATTACACTCTCACAACATTATGGCTGGTTGGAGACAGTCCGAACCACAAGTACCGGGTCCATGGTTCTGGGCGTATACTGGGGGGACGGGGATGACTCCCATTAACCCCTGACTATACCGGGGATACGCTTATCACAATGACTTTCTGGTCTGTGCTGAAGCAGGGCATTCTGGCAGCCAAGTGGCTTGACCTTTATTAGTGAGCCTGGTTACCCCCTCTCAGAACCACAGACTTAGAAATCTCCAGGTCATATACAGTGCATAAAATATATTTATATATATACCCTTATACACCATTTTAATAAAAAATATCACAAAATTCTTCTAAGTCCCTCGGGAAGAGTGAAAGACGCGCACGTTCATTTTTAGAGCTCCTAGACCTTCCTATAAGAAGTTAGCCAAAAAGTAGCTTCGAAAAACGCTTAGGTTAAGTTTCAGAGTTGCTTCTAATGTACCAAAGCTGGACTTAGACATAATTTCACTCTCACAACATTATGGCTGGTTGGAGACAGTCCGAACCACAAGTACCGGGTCCATGGTTCTGGCCGTATACTGGGGGGACGGGGACGACTCCCATTAACCCCTGACTATACCGGGGATACGCTTATCACAATGACTTTCTGGTCTGTGCTGAAGCAGGGCATTCTGGCAGCCAAGTTGCTTGACCTTTATTAGTGAGCCTGGTTACCCCCTCTCGGAACCACAGACGTAGAAATCGCCAGCTCATATACAGTGCATAAAATATATTTATATAAATACCCTTATACACCATTTTAATAAAAAATATCACAAAATTCTTCTAAGTCCCTCGGGAAGAGTGAAAGACGCGCACGTTCATTTTCAGAGCTCATAGACCTTCCTATAAGAAGTTAGCCAAAAAGTAGCTTCGAAAAACGCTTAGGGTTAGTTTCAGAGTTGCTTCTAATGTACCAAAGCTGGACTTAGACATAATTACACTCTCACAACATTATGGCTGGTTGGAGACAGTCCGAACCACAAGTACCGGGTCCATGGTTCTGGGCGTATACTGGGGGGACGGGGATGACTCCCATTAACCCCTGACTATACCGGGGATACGCTTATCACAATGACTTTCTGGTCTGTGCTGAAGCAGGGCATTCTGGCAGCCAAGTGGCTTGACCTTTATTAGTGAGCCTGGTTACCCCCTCTCAGAACCACAGACTTAGAAATCTCCAGGTCATATACAGTGCATAAAATATATTTATATATATACCCTTATACACCATTTTAATAAAAAATATCACAAAATTCTTCTAAGTCCCTCGGGAAGAGTGAAAGACGCGCACGTTCATTTTTAGAGCTCCTAGACCTTCCTATAAGAAGTTAGCCAAAAAGTAGCTTCGAAAAACGCTTAGGTTAAGTTTCAGAGTTGCTTCTAATGTACCAAAGCTGGACTTAGACATAATTTCACTCTCACAACATTATGGCTGGTTGGAGACAGTCCGAACCACAAGTACCGGGTCCATGGTTCTGGCCGTATACTGGGGGGACGGGGACGACTCCCATTAACCCCTGACTATACCGGGGATACGCTTATCACAATGACTTTCTGGTCTGTGCTGAAGCAGGGCATTCTGGCAGCCAAGTGGCTTGACCTTTATTAGTGAGCCTGGTTACCCCCTCTCGGAACCACAGACGTAGAAATCGCCAGCTCATATACAGTGCATAAAATATATTTATATATATATATATACCCTTATACACCATTTTAATAAAAAATATCACAAAATTCTTCTAAGTCCCTCGGGAAGAGTGAAAGACGCGCACGTTCATTTTCAGAGCTCATAGACCTTCCTATAAGAAGTTAGCCAAAAAGTAGCTTCGAAAAACGCTTAGGGTAAGTTTCAGAGTTGCTTCTAATGTACCAATGCTGGACTTAGACATAATTTCACTCTCACAACATTATGGCTGGTTGGAGACAGTCCGAACCACAAGTACCGGGTCCATGGTTCTGGCCGTATACTGGGGGGACGGGGACGACTCCCATTAACACCTGACTATACCGGGGATACGCTTATCACAATGCCTTTCTGGTCTGTGCTGAAGCAGAGCATTCTGGCAGCCAAGTGGCTTGACCTTTATTAGTGAGCCTGGTTACCCCCTCTCGGAACCACAGACTTAGAAATCGCCAGCTCATATACAGTGCATAAAATATATTTATATACTGTATATACCCTTATACACCATTTTAATAAAAAAATATCACAAAATTCTTCTAAGTCCCTCGGGAAGAGTGAAAGACGCGCACATTCATTTTCAGAGCTCCTAGACCTTCCTATAAGAAGTTAGCCAAAAAGTCGCTTCGAAAAACGCTTAGGTTGAGTTTCGGAGTTGCTTCTAATGTACCAAAGCTGGACTTAGACATAATTTCACTCTCACAACATTATGGCTGGTTGGAGACAGTCCGAACCACAAGTATCGGGTCCATGGTTCTGGGCGTATACTGGGGGGACGGGGACGACTCCCATTAACCCCTGACTATACCGGGGATACGCTTATCACAATGCCTTTCTGGTCTGTGCTGAAGCAGGGCATTCTGGCAGCCAAGTGTCTTGACCTTTATTAGTGAGCCTGGTTACCCCCTCTCGGAACCACAGACTTAGAAATCGCCAGCTCATATACAGTGCATAAAATATATTTATATATATACCCTTATACACCATTTTAATAAAAAATATCACAAAATTCTTCTAAGTCCCTCGGGAAGAGTGAAAGACGCGCACATTCATTTTCAGAGCTCCTAGACCTTCCTATAAGAAGTTAGCCAAAAAGTAGCTTCGAAAAACGCTTAGGTTAAGTTTCAGAGTTGCTTCTAATGTACCAAAGCTGGACTTAGACATAATTTCACTCTCACAACATTATGGCTGGTTGGAGACAGTCCGAACCACAAGTACCGGGTCCATGGTTCTGGCCGTATACTGGGGGGACGGGGACGACTCCCATTAACCCCTGACTATACCGGGGATACGCTTATCACAATGACTTTTTGGTCTGTGCTGAAGCAGGGCATTCTGGCAGCCAAGTTGCTTGACCTTTATTAGTGAGCCTGGTTACCCCCTCTCGGAACCACAGACGTAGAAATCGCCAGCTCATATACAGTGCATAAAATATATTTATATATATACCCTTATACACCATTTTAATAAAAAATATCACAAAATTCTTCTAAGTCCCTCGGGAAGAGTGAAAGACGCGCACGTACATTTTCAGAGCTCATAGACCTTCCTATAAGAAGTTAGCCAAAAAGTAGCTTCGAAAAACGCTTAGGGTTAGTTTCAGAGTTGCTTCTAATGTACCAAAGCTGGACTTAGACATAATTACACTCTCACAACATTATGGCTGGTTGGAGACAGTCCGAACCACAAGTACCGGGTCCATGGTTCTGGGCGTATACTGGGGGGACGGGGACGACTCCCATTAACCCCTGACTATACCGGGGATACGCTTATCACAATGACTTTCTGGTCTGTGCTGAAGCAGGGCATTCTGGCAGCCAAGTGGCTTGACCTTTATTAGTGAGCCTGGTTACCCCCTCTCAGAACCACAGACTTAGAAATCTCCAGGTCATATACAGTGCATAAAATATATTTATATATATACCCTTATACACCATTTTAATAAAAAATATCACAAAATTCTTCTAAGTCCCTCGGGAAGAGTGAAAGACGCGCACGTTCATTTTTAGAGCTCCTAGACCTTCCTATAAGAAGTTAGCCAAAAAGTAGCTTCGAAAAACGCTTAGGTTAAGTTTCAGAGTTGCTTCTAATGTACCAAAGCTGGACTTAGACATAATTTCACTCTCACAACATTATGGCTGGTTGGAGACAGTCCGAACCACAAGTACCGGGTCCATGGTTCTGGCCGTATACTGGGGGGACGGGGACGACTCCCATTAACCCCTGACTATACCGGGGATACGCTTATCACAATGACTTTCTGGTCTGTGCTGAAGCAGGGCATTCTGGCAGCCAAGTGGCTTGACCTTTATTAGTGAGCCTGGTTACCCCCTCTCGGAACCACAGACGTAGAAATCGCCAGCTCATATACAGTGCATAAAATATATTTATATATATATATATACCCTTATACACCATTTTAATAAAAAATATCACAAAATTCTTCTAAGTCCCTCGGGAAGAGTGAAAGACGCGCACGTTCATTTTCAGAGCTCATAGACCTTCCTATAAGAAGTTAGCCAAAAAGTAGCTTCGAAAAACGCTTAGGGTTAGTTTCAGAGTTGCTTCTAATGTACCAAAGCTGGACTTAGACATAATTACACTCTCACAACATTATGGCTGGTTGGAGACAGTCCGAACCACAAGTACCGGGTCCATGGTTCTGGGCGTATACTGGGGGGACGGGGATGACTCCCATTAACCCCTGACTATACCGGGGATACGCTTATCACAATGACTTTCTGGTCTGTGCTGAAGCAGGGCATTCTGGCAGCCAAGTGGCTTGACCTTTATTAGTGAGCCTGGTTACCCCCTCTCAGAACCACAGACTTAGAAATCTCCAGGTCATATACAGTGCATAAAATATATTTATATATATACCCTTATACACCATTTTAATAAAAAATATCACAAAATTCTTCTAAGTCCCTCGGGAAGAGTGAAAGACGCGCACGTTCATTTTTAGAGCTCCTAGACCTTCCTATAAGAAGTTAGCCAAAAAGTAGCTTCGAAAAACGCTTAGGTTAAGTTTCAGAGTTGCTTCTAATGTACCAAAGCTGGACTTAGACATAATTTCACTCTCACAACATTATGGCTGGTTGGAGACAGTCCGAACCACAAGTACCGGGTCCATGGTTCTGGCCGTATACTGGGGGGACGGGGACGACTCCCATTAACCCCTGACTATACCGGGGATACGCTTATCACAATGACTTTCTGGTCTGTGCTGAAGCAGGGCATTCTGGCAGCCAAGTGGCTTGACCTTTATTAGTGAGCCTGGTTACCCCCTCTCGGAACCACAGACGTAGAAATCGCCAGCTCATATACAGTGCATAAAATATATTTATATATATATATATACCCTTATACACCATTTTAATAAAAAATATCACAAAATTCTTCTAAGTCCCTCGGGAAGAGTGAAAGACGCGCACGTTCATTTTCAGAGCTCATAGACCTTCCTATAAGAAGTTAGCCAAAAAGTAGCTTCGAAAAACGCTTAGGGTAAGTTTCAGAGTTGCTTCTAATGTACCAATGCTGGACTTAGACATAATTTCACTCTCACAACATTATGGCTGGTTGGAGACAGTCCGAACCACAAGTACCGGGTCCATGGTTCTGGCCGTATACTGGGGGGACGGGGACGACTCCCATTAACACCTGACTATACCGGGGATACGCTTATCACAATGCCTTTCTGGTCTGTGCTGAAGCAGAGCATTCTGGCAGCCAAGTGGCTTGACCTTTATTAGTGAGCCTGGTTACCCCCTCTCGGAACCACAGACTTAGAAATCGCCAGCTCATATACAGTGCATAAAATATATTTATATACTGTATATACCCTTATACACCATTTTAATAAAAAAATATCACAAAATTCTTCTAAGTCCCTCGGGAAGAGTGAAAGACGCGCACGTTCATTTTCAGAGATCCAAGACCTTCTTATAAGAAGTTAGCCAAAAAGTAGCTTCGAAAAACGCTTAGGTTAAGTTTCAGAGTTGCTTCTAATGTACCAATGCTGGACTTAGACATAATTTCACTCTCACAACATTATGGCTGGTTGGAGACAGTCCGAACCACAAGTATCGGGTCCATGGTTCTGGGCGTATACTGGGGGGACGGGGACGACTCCCATTAACCCCTGACTATACCGGGGATACGCTTATCACAATGCCTTTCTGGTCTGTGCTGAAGCAGGGCATTCTGGCAGCCAAGTGTCTTGACCTTTATTAGTGAGCCTGGTTACCCCCTCTCGGAACCACAGACTTAGAAATCGCCAGCTCATGTACAGTGCATAAAATATATTTATATATATACCCTTATACACCATTTTAATAAAAAATATCACAAAATTCTTCTAAGTCCCTCGGGAAGAGTGAAAGACGCGCACATTCATTTTCAGAGCTCCTAGACCTTCCTATAAGAAGTTAGCCAAAAAGTAGCTTCGAAAAACGCTTAGGTTAAGTTTCAGAGTTGCTTCTAATGTACCAAAGCTGGACTTAGACATAATTTCACTCTCACAACATTATGGCTGGTTGGAGACAGTCCGAACCACAAGTACCGGGTCCATGGTTCTGGCCGTATACTGGGGGGACGGGGACGACTCCCATTAACCCCTGACTATACCGGGGATACGCTTATCACAATGACTTTCTGGTCTGTGCTGAAGCAGGGCATTCTGGCAGCCAAGTTGCTTGACCTTTATTAGTGAGCCTGGTTACCCCCTCTCGGAACCACAGACGTAGAAATCGCCAGCTCATATACAGTGCATAAAATATATTTATATATATACCCTTATACACCATTTTAATAAAAAATATCACAAAATTCTTCTAAGTCCCTCGGGAAGAGTGAAAGACGCGCACGTTCATTTTCAGAGCTCATAGACCTTCCTATAAGAAGTTAGCCAAAAAGTAGCTTCGAAAAACGCTTAGGGTTAGTTTCAGAGTTGCTTCTAATGTACCAAAGCTGGACTTAGACATAATTACACTCTCACAACATTATGGCTGGTTGGAGACAGTCCGAACCACAAGTACCGGGTCCATGGTTCTGGGCGTATACTGGGGGGACGGGGACGACTCCCATTAACCCCTGACTATACCGGGGATACGCTTATCACAATGACTTTCTGGTCTGTGCTGAAGCAGGGCATTCTGGCAGCCAAGTGGCTTGACCTTTATTAGTGAGCCTGGTTACCCCCTCTCAGAACCACAGACTTAGAAATCTCCAGGTCATATACAGTGCATAAAATATATTTATATATATACCCTTATACACCATTTTAATAAAAAATATCACAAAATTCTTCTAAGTCCCTCGGGAAGAGTGAAAGACGCGCACGTTCATTTTTAGAGCTCCTAGACCTTCCTATAAGAAGTTAGCCAAAAAGTAGCTTCGAAAAACGCTTAGGTTAAGTTTCAGAGTTGCTTCTAATGTACCAAAGCTGGACTTAGACATAATTTCACTCTCACAACATTATGGCTGGTTGGAGACAGTCCGAACCACAAGTACCGGGTCCATGGTTCTGGCCGTATACTGGGGGGACGGGGACGACTCCCATTAACCCCTGACTATACCGGGGATACGCTTATCACAATGACTTTCTGGTCTGTGCTGAAGCAGGGCATTCTGGCAGCCAAGTGGCTTGACCTTTATTAGTGAGCCTGGTTACCCCCTCTCGGAACCACAGACGTAGAAATCGCCAGCTCATATACAGTGCATAAAATATATTTATATATATATATATACCCTTATACACCATTTTAATAAAAAATATCACAAAATTCTTCTAAGTCCCTCGGGAAGAGTGAAAGACGCGCACGTTCATTTTCAGAGCTCATAGACCTTCCTATAAGAAGTTAGCCAAAAAGTAGCTTCGAAAAACGCTTAGGGTAAGTTTCAGAGTTGCTTCTAATGTACCAAAGCTGGACTTAGACATAATTACACTCTCACAACATTATGGCTGGTTGGAGACAGTCCGAACCACAAGTATCGGGTCCATGGTTCTGGGCGTATACTGGGGGGACGGGGACGACTCCCATTAACCCCTGACTATACCGGGGATACGCTTATCACAATGCCTTTCTGGTCTGTGCTGAAGCAGGGCATTCTGGCAGCCAAGTGTCTTGACCTTTATTAGTGAGCCTGGTTACCCCCTCTCGGAACCACAGACTTAGAAATCGCCAGCTCATATACAGTGCATAAAATATATTTATATATATACCCTTATACACCATTTTAATAAAAAATATCACAAAATTCTTCTAAGTCCCTCGGGAAGAGTGAAAGACGCGCACATTCATTTTCAGAGCTCCTAGACCTTCCTATAAGAAGTTAGCCAAAAAGTCGCTTCGAAAAACGCTTAGGTTGAGTTTCGGAGTTGCTTCTAATGTACCAAAGCTGGACTTAGACATAATTTCACTCTCACAACATTATGGCTGGTTGGAGACAGTCCGAACCACAAGTACCGGGTCCATGGTTCTGGGCGTATACTGGGGGGACGGGGACGACTCCCATTAACCCCTGACTATACCGGGGATACGCTTATCACAATGCCTTTCTGGTCTGTGCTGAAGCAGGGCATTCTGGCAGCCAAGTAGCTTGACCTTTATTAGTGAGCCTGGTTACCCCCTCTCAGAACCACAGACTTAGAAATCTCCAGGTCATATACAGTGCATAAAATATATTTATATATATACCCTTATGCACCATTTTAATAAAAAATATCACAAAATTCTTCTAAGTCCCTCGGGAAGAGTGAAAGACGCGCACGTTCATTTTTAGAGCTCCTAGACCTTCCTATAAGAAGTTAGCCAAAAAGTAGCTTCGAAAAACGCTTAGGTTAAGTTTCAGAGTTGCTTCTAATGTACCAATGCTGGACTTAGACATAATTTCACTCTCACAACATTATGGCTGGTTGGAGACAGTCCGAACCACAAGTATCGGGTCCATGGTTCTGGGCGTATACTGGGGGGACGGGGACGACTCCCATTAACCCCTGACTATACCGGGGATACGCTTATCACAATGCCTTTCTGGTCTGTGCTGAAGCAGGGCATTCTGGCAGCCAAGTGTCTTGACCTTTATTAGTGAGCCTGGTTACCCCCTCTCGGAACCACAGACTTAGAAATCGCCAGCTCATATACAGTGCATAAAATATATTTATATATATACCCTTATACACCATTTTAATAAAAAATATCACAAAATTCTTCTAAGTCCCTCGGGAAGAGTGAAAGACGCGCACATTCATTTTCAGAGCTCCTAGACCTTCCTATAAGAAGTTAGCCAAAAAGTAGCTTCGAAAAACGCTTAGGTTAAGTTTCAGAGTTGCTTCTAATGTACCAAAGCTGGACTTAGACATAATTTCACTCTCACAACATTATGGCTGGTTGGAGACAGTCCGAACCACAAGTACCGGGTCCATGGTTCTGGCCGTATACTGGGGGGACGGGGACGACTCCCATTAACCCCTGACTATACCGGGGATACGCTTATCACAATGACTTTCTGGTCTGTGCTGAAGCAGGGCATTCTGGCAGCCAAGTTGCTTGACCTTTATTAGTGAGCCTGGTTACCCCCTCTCGGAACCACAGACGTAGAAATCGCCAGCTCATATACAGTGCATAAAATATATTTATATATATACCCTTATACACCATTTTAATAAAAAATATCACAAAATTCTTCTAAGTCCCTCGGGAAGAGTGAAAGACGCGCACGTTCATTTTCAGAGCTCATAGACCTTCCTATAAGAAGTTAGCCAAAAAGTAGCTTCGAAAAACGCTTAGGGTTAGTTTCAGAGTTGCTTCTAATGTACCAAAGCTGGACTTAGACATAATTACACTCTCACAACATTATGGCTGGTTGGAGACAGTCCGAACCACAAGTACCGGGTCCATGGTTCTGGGCGTATACTGGGGGGACGGGGATGACTCCCATTAACCCCTGACTATACCGGGGATACGCTTATCACAATGACTTTCTGGTCTGTGCTGAAGCAGGGCATTCTGGCAGCCAAGTGGCTTGACCTTTATTAGTGAGCCTGGTTACCCCCTCTCAGAACCACAGACTTAGAAATCTCCAGGTCATATACAGTGCATAAAATATATTTATATATATACCCTTATACACCATTTTAATAAAAAATATCACAAAATTCTTCTAAGTCCCTCGGGAAGAGTGAAAGACGCGCACGTTCATTTTTAGAGCTCCTAGACCTTCCTATAAGAAGTTAGCCAAAAAGTAGCTTCGAAAAACGCTTAGGTTAAGTTTCAGAGTTGCTTCTAATGTACCAAAGCTGGACTTAGACATAATTTCACTCTCACAACATTATGGCTGGTTGGAGACAGTCCGAACCACAAGTACCGGGTCCATGGTTCTGGCCGTATACTGGGGGGACGGGGACGACTCCCATTAACCCCTGACTATACCGGGGATACGCTTATCACAATGACTTTCTGGTCTGTGCTGAAGCAGGGCATTCTGGCAGCCAAGTGGCTTGACCTTTATTAGTGAGCCTGGTTACCCCCTCTCGGAACCACAGACGTAGAAATCGCCAGCTCATATACAGTGCATAAAATATATTTATATATATATATATACCCTTATACACCATTTTAATAAAAAATATCACAAAATTCTTCTAAGTCCCTCGGGAAGAGTGAAAGACGCGCACGTTCATTTTCAGAGCTCATAGACCTTCCTATAAGAAGTTAGCCAAAAAGTAGCTTCGAAAAACGCTTAGGGTAAGTTTCAGAGTTGCTTCTAATGTACCAAAGCTGGACTTAGACATAATTACACTCTCACAACATTATGGCTGGTTGGAGACAGTCCGAACCACAAGTATCGGGTCCATGGTTCTGGGCGTATACTGGGGGGACGGGGACGACTCCCATTAACCCCTGACTATACCGGGGAAACGCTTATCACAATGCCTTTCTGGTCTGTGCTGAAGCAGGGCATTCTGGCAGCCAAGTGTCTTGACCTTTATTAGTGAGCCTGGTTACCCCCTCTCGGAACCACAGACTTAGAAATCGCCAGCTCATATACAGTGCATAAAATATATTTATATATATACCCTTATACACCATTTTAATAAAAAATATCACAAAATTCTTCTAAGTCCCTCGGGAAGAGTGAAAGACGCGCACATTCATTTTCAGAGCTCCTAGACCTTCCTATAAGAAGTTAGCCAAAAAGTCGCTTCGAAAAACGCTTAGGTTGAGTTTCGGAGTTGCTTCTAATGTACCAAAGCTGGACTTAGACATAATTTCACTCTCACAACATTATGGCTGGTTGGAGACAGTCCGAACCACAAGTACCGGGTCCATGGTTCTGGGCGTATACTGGGGGGACGGGGATGACTCCCATTAACCCCTGACTATACCGGGGATACGCTTATCACAATGACTTTCTGGTCTGTGCTGAAGCAGGGCATTCTGGCAGCCAAGTGGCTTGACCTTTATTAGTGAGCCTGGTTACCCCCTCTCAGAACCACAGACTTAGAAATCTCCAGGTCATATACAGTGCATAAAATATATTTATATATATACCCTTATACACCATTTTAATAAAAAATATCACAAAATTCTTCTAAGTCCCTCGGGAAGAGTGAAAGACGCGCACGTTCATTTTTAGAGCTCCTAGACCTTCCTATAAGAAGTTAGCCAAAAAGTAGCTTCGAAAAACGCTTAGGTTAAGTTTCAGAGTTGCTTCTAATGTACCAAAGCTGGACTTAGACATAATTTCACTCTCACAACATTATGGCTGGTTGGAGACAGTCCGAACCACAAGTACCGGGTCCATGGTTCTGGCCGTATACTGGGGGGACGGGGACGACTCCCATTAACCCCTGACTATACCGGGGATACGCTTATCACAATGACTTTCTGGTCTGTGCTGAAGCAGGGCATTCTGGCAGCCAAGTGGCTTGACCTTTATTAGTGAGCCTGGTTACCCCCTCTCGGAACCACAGACGTAGAAATCGCCAGCTCATATACAGTGCATAAAATATATTTATATATATATATATACCCTTATACACCATTTTAATAAAAAATATCACAAAATTCTTCTAAGTCCCTCGGGAAGAGTGAAAGACGCGCACGTTCATTTTCAGAGCTCATAGACCTTCCTATAAGAAGTTAGCCAAAAAGTAGCTTCGAAAAACGCTTAGGGTAAGTTTCAGAGTTGCTTCTAATGTACCAAAGCTGGACTTAGACATAATTACACTCTCACAACATTATGGCTGGTTGGAGACAGTCCGAACCACAAGTATCGGGTCCATGGTTCTGGGCGTATACTGGGGGGACGGGGACGACTCCCATTAACCCCTGACTATACCGGGGAAACGCTTATCACAATGCCTTTCTGGTCTGTGCTGAAGCAGGGCATTCTGGCAGCCAAGTGTCTTGACCTTTATTAGTGAGCCTGGTTACCCCCTCTCGGAACCACAGACTTAGAAATCGCCAGCTCATATACAGTGCATAAAATATATTTATATATATACCCTTATACACCATTTTAATAAAAAATATCACAAAATTCTTCTAAGTCCCTCGGGAAGAGTGAAAGACGCGCACATTCATTTTCAGAGCTCCTAGACCTTCCTATAAGAAGTTAGCCAAAAAGTCGCTTCGAAAAACGCTTAGGTTGAGTTTCGGAGTTGCTTCTAATGTACCAAAGCTGGACTTAGACATAATTTCACTCTCACAACATTATGGCTGGTTGGAGACAGTCCGAACCACAAGTACCGGGTCCATGGTTCTGGGCGTATACTGGGGGGACGGGGACGACTCCCATTAACCCCTGACTATACCGGGGATACGCTTATCACAATGCCTTTCTGGTCTGTGCTGAAGCAGGGCATTCTGGCAGCCAAGTAGCTTGACCTTTATTAGTGAGCCTGGTTACCCCCTCTCAGAACCACAGACTTAGAAATCTCCAGGTCATATACAGTGCATAAAATATATTTATATATATACCCTTATGCACCATTTTAATAAAAAATATCACAAAATTCTTCTAAGTCCCTCGGGAAGAGTGAAAGACGCGCACGTTCATTTTTAGAGCTCCTAGACCTTCCTATAAGAAGTTAGCCAAAAAGTAGCTTCGAAAAACGCTTAGGTTAAGTTTCAGAGTTGCTTCTAATGTACCAAAGCTGGACTTAGACATAATTTCACTCTCACAACATTATGGCTGGTTGGAGACAGTCCGAACCACAAGTACCGGGTCCATGGTTCTGGCCGTATACTGGGGGGACGGGGACGACTCCCATTAACCCCTGACTATACCGGGGATACGCTTATCACAATGACTTTCTGGTCTGTGCTGAAGCAGGGCATTCTGGCAGCCAAGTGGCTTGACCTTTATTAGTGAGCCTGGTTACCCCCTCTCGGAACCACAGACGTAGAAATCGCCAGCTCATATACAGTGCATAAAATATATTTATATATATACCCTTATACACCATTTTAATAAAAAATATCACAAAATTCTTCTAAGTCCCTCGGGAAGAGTGAAAGACGCGCACATTCATTTTCAGAGCTCATAGACCGTCCTATAAGAAGTTAGCCAAAAAGTCGCTTCGAAAAACGCTTAGGTTGAGTTTCGGAGTTGCTTCTAATGTACCAAAGCTGGACTTAGACATAATTTCACTCTCACAACATTATGGCTGGTTGGAGACAGTCCGAACCACAAGTACCGGGTCCATGGTTCTGGGCGTATACTGGGGGGACGGGGACGACTCCCATTAACCCCTGACTATACCGGGGATACGCTTATCACAATGCCTTTCTGGTCTGTGCTGAAGCAGGGCATTCTGGCAGCCAAGTGTCTTGACCTTTATTAGTGAGCCTGGTTACCCCCTCTCGGAACCACAGACTTAGAAATCGCCAGCTCATATACAGTGCATAAAATATATTTATATATATACCCTTATACACCATTTTAATAAAAAATATCACAAAATTCTTCTAAGTCCCTCGGGAAGAGTGAAAGACGCGCACATTCATTTTCAGAGCTCCTAGACCTTCCTATAAGAAGTTAGCCAAAAAGTCGCTTCGAAAAACGCTTAGGTTGAGTTTCGGAGTTGCTTCTAATGTACCAAAGCTGGACTTAGACATAATTTCACTCTCACAACATTATGGCTGGTTGGAGACAGTCCGAACCACAAGTACCGGGTCCATGGTTCTGGGCGTATACTGGGGGGACGGGGACGACTCCCATTAACCCCTGACTATACCGGGGATACGCTTATCACAATGCCTTTCTGGTCTGTGCTGAAGCAGGGCATTCTGGCAGCCAAGTAGCTTGACCTTTATTAGTGAGCCTGGTTACCCCCTCTCAGAACCACAGACTTAGAAATCTCCAGGTCATATACAGTGCATAAAATATATTTATATATATACCCTTATGCACCATTTTAATAAAAAATATCACAAAATTCTTCTAAGTCCCTCGGGAAGAGTGAAAGACGCGCACGTTCATTTTTAGAGCTCCTAGACCTTCCTATAAGAAGTTAGCCAAAAAGTAGCTTCGAAAAACGCTTAGGTTAAGTTTCAGAGTTGCTTCTAATGTACCAAAGCTGGACTTAGACATAATTTCACTCTCACAACATTATGGCTGGTTGGAGACAGTCCGAACCACAAGTACCGGGTCCATGGTTCTGGCCGTATACTGGGGGGACGGGGACGACTCCCATTAACCCCTGACTATACCGGGGATACGCTTATCACAATGACTTTCTGGTCTGTGCTGAAGCAGGGCATTCTGGCAGCCAAGTGGCTTGACATTTATTAGTGAGCCTGGTTACCCCCTCTCGGAACCACAGACGTAGAAATCGCCAGCTCATATACAGTGCATAAAATATATTTATATATATACCCTTATACACCATTTTAATAAAAAATATCACAAAATTCTTCTAAGTCCCTCGGGAAGAGTGAAAGACGCGCACGTTCATTTTCAGAGCTCATAGACCTTCCTATAAGAAGTTAGCCAAAAAGTAGCTTCGAAAAACGCTTAGGGTTAGTTTCAGAGTTGCTTCTAATGTACCAAAGCTGGACTTAGACATAATTACACTCTCACAACATTATGGCTGGTTGGAGACAGTCCGAACCACAAGTACCGGGTCCATGGTTCTGGGCGTATACTGGGGGGACGGGGACGACTCCCATTAACCCCTGACTATACCGGGGATACGCTTATCACAATGACTTTCTGGTCTGTGCTGAAGCAGGGCATTCTGGCAGCCAAGTGGCTTGACCTTTATTAGTGAGCCTGGTTACCCCCTCTCAGAACCACAGACTTAGAAATCTCCAGGTCATATACAGTGCATAAAATATATTTATATATATACCCTTATACACCATTTTAATAAAAAATATCACAAAATTCTTCTAAGTCCCTCGGGAAGAGTGAAAGACGCGCACTTTCATTTTTAGAGCTCCTAGACCTTCCTATAAGAAGTTAGCCAAAAAGTAGCTTCGAAAAACGCTTAGGTTAAGTTTCAGAGTTGCTTCTAATGTACCAAAGCTGGACTTAGACATAATTTCACTCTCACAACATTATGGCTGGTTGGAGACAGTCCGAACCACAAGTACCGGGTCCATGGTTCTGGCCGTATACTGGGGGGACGGGGACGACTCCCATTAACCCCTGACTATACCGGGGATACGCTTATCACAATGACTTTCTGGTCTGTGCTGAAGCAGGGCATTCTGGCAGCCAAGTGGCTTGACCTTTATTAGTGAGCCTGGTTACCCCCTCTCGGAACCACAGACGTAGAAATCGCCAGCTCATATACAGTGCATAAAATATATTTATATATATATATATACCCTTATACACCATTTTAATAAAAAATATCACAAAATTCTTCTAAGTCCCTCGGGAAGAGTGAAAGACGCGCACGTTCATTTTCAGAGCTCATAGACCTTCCTATAAGAAGTTAGCCAAAAAGTAGCTTCGAAAAACGCTTAGGGTAAGTTTCAGAGTTGCTTCTAATGTACCAAAGCTGGACGTAGACATAATTACACTCTCACAACATTATGGCTGGTTGGAGACAGTCCGAACCACAAGTATCGGGTCCATGGTTCTGGGCGTATACTGGGGGGACGGGGACGACTCCCATTAACCCCTGACTATACCGGGGATACGCTTATCACAATGACTTTCTGGTCTGTGCTGAAGCAGGGCATTCTGGCAGCCAAGTGGCTTGACCTTTATTAGTGAGCCTGGTTACCCCCTCTCGGAACCACAGACGTAGAAATCGCCAGCTCATATACAGTGCATAAAATATATTTATATATATACCCTTATACACCATTTTAATAAAAAATATCACAAAATTCTTCTAAGTCCCTCGGGAAGAGTGAAAGACGCGCACGTTCATTTTCAGAGCTCATAGACCTTCCTATAAGAAGTTAGCCAAAAAGTAGCTTCGAAAAACGCTTAGGGTTAGTTTCAGAGTTGCTTCTAATGTACCAAAGCTGGACTTAGACATAATTACACTCTCACAACATTATGGCTGGTTGGAGACCGTCCGAACCACAAGTACCGGGTCCATGGTTCTGGGCGTATACTGGGGGGACGGGGACGACTCCCATTAACCCCTGACTATACCGGGGATACGCTTATCACAATGACTTTCTGGTCTGTGCTGAAGCAGGGCATTCTGGCAGCCAAGTGGCTTAACCTTTATTAGTGAGCCTGGTTACCCCCTCTCAGAACCACAGACTTAGAAATCTCCAGGTCATATACAGTGCATAAAATATATTTATATATATACCCTTATACACCATTTTAATAAAAAATATCACAAAATTCTTCTAAGTCCCTCGGGAAGAGTGAAAGACGCGCACGTTCATTTTTAGAGCTCCTAGACCTTCCTATAAGAAGTTAGCCAAAAAGTAGCTTCGAAAAACGCTTAGGTTAAGTTTCAGAGTTGCTTCTAATGTACCAAAGCTGGACTTAGACATAATTTCACTCTCACAACATTATGGCTGGTTGGAGACTGTCCGAACCACAAGTACCGGGTCCATGGTTCTGGCCATATACTGGGGGGACGGGGACGACTCCCATTAACCCCTGACTATACCGGGGATACGCTTATCACAATGCCTTTCTGGTCTGTGCTGAAGCAGGGCATTCTGGCAGCCAAGTGGCTTGACCTTTATTAGTGAGCCTGGTTACCCCCTCTCGGAACCACAGACTTAGAAATCGCCAGCTCATATACAGTGCATAAAATATATTTATATATATATCCTTATACACCATTTTAATAAAAAATATCACAAAATTCTTCTAAGTCCCTCGGGAAGAGTGAAAGACGCGCACGTTCATTTTCAGAGCTCCTAGACCTTCCTATAAGAAGTTAGCCAAAAAGTCGCTTCGAAAAACGCTTAGGTTGAGTTTCGGAGTTGCTTCTAATGTACCAAAGCTGGACTTAGACATAATTTCACTCTCACAACATTATGGCTGGTTGGAGACAGTCCGAACCACAAGTACCGGGTCCATGGTTCTGGGCATATACTGGGGGGACGGGGACGACTCCCATTAACCCCTGACTATACCGGGGATACGCTTATCACAATGCCTTTCTGGTCTGTGCTGAAGCAGGGCATTCTGGCAGCCAAGTGGCTTGAAATTTATTAGTGAGCCTGGTTACCCCCTCTCGGAACCACAGACTTAGAAATCGCCAGCTCATATACTGTGCATAAAATATATTTATATACTGCTGCGGCACAGTTTATTCGAGCATTTGCCCGTTTAAAGTGTGTCGGTAGTGTATATACCCTTATACACCATTTTAATAAAAAATATCACAAAATTCTTCTAAGTCTCTCGGGAAGAGTGAAAGACGCGCACGTTCATTTTCAGAGCTCCAAAACCTTCCTATAAGAAGTTAGCCAAAAAGTAGCTTCGAAAAACGCTTAGGTTAAGTTTCAGAGTTGCTTCTAATGTACCAATGCTGGACTTAGACATAATTTCACTCTCACAACATTATGGCTGGTTGGAGACAGTCCGAACCACAAGTACCGGGTCCATGGTTCTGGGCGTATACTGGGGGGACGGGGACGACTCCCATTAACCCCTGACTATACCGGGGATACGCTTATCACAATGCCTTTCTGGTCTGTGCTGAAGCAGGGCATTCTGGCAGCCAAGTGGCTTGACCTTTATTAGTGAGCCTGGTTACCCCCTCTCGGAACCACAGACTTAGAAATCGCCAGCTCATATACAGTGCATAAAATATATTTATATATATACCCTTATACACCATTTTAATAAAAAATATCACAAAATTCTTCTAAGTCTCTCGGGAAGAGTGAAAGACGCGCACGTTCATTTTCAGAGCTCCTAGACCTTCCTATAAGAAGTTAGCCAAAAAGTCGCTTCGAAAAACGCTTAGGTTGAGTTTCGGAGTTGCTTCTAATGTACCAAAGCTGGACTTAGACATAATTTCACTCTCACAACATTATGGCTGGTTGGAGACAGTCCGAACCACAAGTACCGGGTCCATGGTTCTGGGCGTATACTGGGGGGACGGGGACGACTCCCATTAACCCCTGACTATACCGGGGATACGCTTATCACAATGCCTTTCTGGTCTGTGCTGAAGCAGGGCATTCTGGCAGCCAAGTGGCTTGACCTTTATTAGTGAGCCTGGTTACCCCCTCTCGGAACCACAGACTTAGAAATCGCCAGCTCATATACAGTGCATAAAATATATTTATATATATACCCTTATACACCATTTTAATAAAAAATATCACAAAATTCTTTTAAGTCCCTCGGGAAGAGTGAAAGACGCGCACGTTCATTTTCATAGCTCCTAGACCTTCCTATAAGAAGTTAGCCAAAAAGTCGCTTCGAAAAATGCTTAGGTTGAGTTTCGGAGTTGCTTCTAATGTACCAAAGCTGGACTTAGACATAATTTCACTCTCACAACATTATGGCTGGTTGGAGACAGTCCGAACCACAAGTACCGGGTCCATGGTTCTGGGCGTATACTGGGGGGACGGGGACGACTCCCATTAACCCCTGACTATACCGGGGATACGCTTATCACAATGCCTTTCTGGTCTGTGCTGAAGCAGGGCATTCTGGCAGCCAAGTGGCTTGACCTTTATTAGTGAGCCTGGTTACCCCCTCTCGGAACCACAGACTTAGAAATCGCCAGCTCATATACAGTGCATAAAATATATTTATATATATACCCTTATACACCATTTTAATAAAAAATATCACAAAATTCTTCTAAGTCTCTCGGGAAGAGTGAAAGACGCGCACGTTCATTTTCAGAGCTCCAAAACCTTCCTATAAGAAGTTAGCCAAAAAGTAGCTTCGAAAAACGCTTAGGTTAAGTTTCAGAGTTGCTTCTAATGTACCAATGCTGGACTTAGACAAAATTTCACTCTCACAACATTATGGCTGGTTGGAGACAGTCCGAACCACAAGTACCGGGTCCATGGTTCTGGCCGTATACTGGGGGGACGGGGGGGACTCCCATTAACACCTGACTATACCGGGGATACGCTTATCAGAATGCCTTTCTGGTCTGTGCTGAAGCAGGGCATTCTGGCAGCCAAGTGGCTTGACCTTTATTAGTGAGCCTGGTTACCCCCTCTCGGAACCACAGACTTAGAAATCGCCAGCTCATATACAGTGCATAAAATATATTTATACAGTATATATACCCTTATACACCATTTTAATAAAAAAATATCACAAAATTCTTCTAAGTCCCTCGGGAAGAGTGAAAGACGCGCACGTTCATTTTCAGAGATCCAAGACCTTCTTATAAGAAGTTAGCCAAAAAGTAGCTTCAAAAAACGCTTAGGTTAAGTTTCAGAGTTGCTTCTAATGTACCAATGCTGGACTTAGACATAATTTCACTCTCACAACATTATGGCTGGTTGGAGACAGTCCGAACCACAAGTATCGGGTCCATGGTTCTGGGCGTATACTGGGGGGACGGGGACGACTCCCATTAACCCCTGACTATACCGGGGTTACGCTTATCACAATGCCTTTCTGGTCTGTGCTGAAGCAGGGCATTCTGGCAGCCAAGTGGCTTGACCTTTATTAGTGAGCCTGGTTACCCCCTCTCGGAACCACAGACTTAGAAATCGCCAGCTCATATACAGTGCATAAAATATATTTATATATATACCCTTATACACCATTTTAATAAAAAATATCACAAAATTCTTCTAAGTCTCTCGGGAAGAGTGAAAGACGCGCACGTTCATTTTCAGAGCTCCTAGACCTTCCTATAAGAAGTTAGCCAAAAAGTCGCTTCGAAAAACGCTTAGGTTGAGTTTCGGAGTTGCTTCTAATGTACCAAAGCTGGACTTAGACATAATTTCACTCTCACAACATTATGGCTGGTTGGAGACAGTCCGAACCACAAGTACCGGGTCCATGGTTCTGGGCGTATACTGGGGGGACGGGGACGACTCCCATTAACCCCTGACTATACCGGGGATACGCCTATCACAATGCCTTTCTGGTCTGTGCTGAAGCAGGGCATTCTGGCAGCCAAGTGGCTTGACCTTTATTAGTGAGCCTGGTTACCCCCTCTCGGAACCACAGACTTAGAAATCGCCAGCTCATATACTGTGCATAAAATATATTTATATATATACCCTTATACACCATTTTAATAAAAAATATCACAAAATTCTTCTAAGTCTCTCGGGAAGAGTGAAAGACGCGCACGTTCATTTTCAGAGCTCCAAAACCTTCCTATAAGAAGTTAGCCAAAAAGTAGCTTCGAAAAACGCTTAGGTTAAGTTTCAGAGTTGCTTCTAATGTACCAATGCTGGACTTAGACATAATTTCACTCTCACAACATTATGGCTGGTTGGAGACAGTCCGAACCACAAGTACCGGGTCTATGGTTCTGGCCGTATACTGGGGGGACGGGGACGACTCCCATTAACACCTGACTATACCGGGGATACGCTTATCACAATGCCTTTCTGGTCTGTGCTGAAGCAGGGCATTCTGGCAGCCAAGTGGCTTGACCTTTATTAGTGAGCCTGGTTACCCCCTCTCGGAACCACAGACTTAGAAATCGCCAGCTCATATACAGTGCATAAAATATATTTATATATATACCCTTATACACCATTTTAATAAAAAATATCACAAAATTCTTCTAAGTCCCTCGGGAAGAGTGAAAGACGCGCACGTTCATTTTCAGAGCTCCTAGACCTTCCTATAAGAAGTTAGCCAAAAAGTCGCTTCGAAAAACGCTTAGGTTGAGTTTCGGAGTTGCTTCTAATGTACCAAAGCTGGACTTAGACATAATTTCACTCTCACAACATTATGGCTGGTTGGAGACAGTCCGAACCACAAGTACCGGGTCCATGGTTCTGGCCGTATACTGGGGGGACGGGGACGACTCCCATTAACACCTGACTATACCGGGGATACGCTTATCACAATGCCTTTCTGGTCTGTGCTGAAGCAGGGCATTCTGGCAGCCAAGTGGCTTGACCTTTATTAGTGAGCCTGGTTACCCCCTCTCGGAACCACAGACTTAGAAATCGCCAGCTCATATACAGTGCATAAAATATATTTATATATATACCCTTATACACCATTTTAATAAAAAATATCACAAAATTCTTCTAAGTCCCTCGGGAAGAGTGAAAGACGCGCACGTTCATTTTCAGAGCTCCTAGACCTTCCTATAAGAAGTTAGCCAAAAAGTCGCTTCGAAAAACGCTTAGGTTGAGTTTCGGAGTTGCTTCTAATGTACCAAAGCTGGACTTAGACATAATTTCACTCTCACAACATTATGGCTGGTTGGAGACAGTCCGAACCACAAGTACCGGGTCCATGTTTCTGGGCGTATACTGGGGGGACGGGGACGACTCCCATTAACCCCTGACTATACCGGGGATACGCTTATCACAATGCCTTTCTGGTCTGTGCTGAAGCAGGGCATTCTGGCAGCCAAGTGGCTTGACCTTTATTAGTGAGCCTGGTTACCCCCTCTCGGAACCACAGACTTAGAAATCGCCAGCTCATATACAGTGCATAAAATATATTTATATATATACCCTTATACACCATTTTAATAAAAAATATCACAAAATTCTTCTAAGTCCCTCGGGAAGAGTGAAAGACGCGCACGTTCATTTTCAGAGCTCCTAGACCTTCCTATAAGAAGTTAGCCAAAAAGTCGCTTCGAAAAACACTTAGGTTGAGCTTCGGAGTTGCTTCTAATGTACCAAAGCTGGACTTAGACATAATTTCACTCTCACAACATTATGGCTGGTTGGAGACAGTCCGAACCACAAGTACCGGGTCCATGGTTCTGGGCGTATACTGGGGGGACGGGGACGACTCCCATTAACCCCTGACTATACCGGGGATACGCTTATCACAATGCCTTTCTGGTCTGTGCTGAAGCAGGGCATTCTGGCAGCCAAGTGGCTTGACCTTTATTAGTGAGCCTGGTTACCCCCTCTCGGAACCACAGACTTAGAAATCGCCAGCTCATATACAGTGCATAAAATATATTTATATATATACCCTTATACACCATTTTAATAAAAAATATCACAAAATTCTTCTAAGTCTCTCGGGAAGAGTGAAAGACGCGCACGTTCATTTTCAGAGCTCCAAAACCTTCCTATAAGAAGTTAGCCAAAAAGTAGCTTCGAAAAACGCTTAGGTTAAGTTTCAGAGTTGCTTCTAATGTACCAATGCTGGACTTAGACATAATTTCACTCTCACAACATTATGGCTGGTTGGAGACAGTCCGAACCACAAGTACCGGGTCCATGGTTCTGGGCGTATACTGGGGGGACGGGGACGACTCCCATTAACCCCTGACTATACCGGGGATACGCTTATCACAATGCCTTTCTGGTCTGTGCTGAAGCAGGGCATTCTGGCAGCCAAGTGGCTTGACCTTTATTAGTGAGCCTGGTTACCCCCTCTCGGAACCACAGACTTAGAAATCGCCAGCTCATATACAGTGCATAAAATATATTTATATATATACCCTTATACACCATTTTAATAAAAAATATCACAAAATTCTTCTAAGTCTCTCGGGAAGAGTGAAAGACGCGCACGTTCATTTTCAGAGCTCCAAAACCTTCCTATAAGAAGTTAGCCAAAAAGTAGCTTCGAAAAACGCTTAGGTTAAGTTTCAGAGTTGCTTCTAATGTACCAATGCTGGACTTAGACAAAATTTCACTCTCACAACATTATGGCTGGTTGGAGACAGTCCGAACCACAAGTACCGGGTCCATGGTTCTGGCCGTATACTGGGGGGACGGGGACGACTCCCATTAACACCTGACTATACCGGGGATACGCTTATCACAATGCCTTTCTGGTCTGTGCTGAAGCAGGGCATTCTGGCAGCCAAGTGGCTTGACCTTTATTAGTGAGCCTGGTTACCCCCTCTCGGAACCACAGACTTAGAAATCGCCAGCTCATATACAGTGCATAAAATATATTTATATATATACCCTTATACACCATTTTAATAAAAAAATATCACAAAATTCTTCTAAGTCCCTCGGGAAGAGTGAAAGACGCGCACGTTCATTTTCAGAGATCTAAGACCTTCTTATAAGAAGTTAGCCAAAAAGTAGCTTCGAAAAACGCTTAGGTTAAGTTTCAGAGTTGCTTCTAATGTACCAATGCTGGACTTAGACATAATTTCACTCTCACAACATTATGGCTGGTTGGAGACAGTCCGAACCACAAGTATCGGGTCCATGGTTCTGGGCGTATACTGGGGGGACGGGGACGACTCCCATTAACCCCTGACTATACCGGGGATACGCTTATCACAATGCCTTTCTGGTCTGTGCTGAAGCAGGGCATTCTGGCAGCCAAGTGGCTTGACCTTTATTAGTGAGCCTGGTTACCCCCTCTCGGAACCACAGACTTAGAAATCGCCAGCTCATATACAGTGCATAAAATATATTTATATATATACCCTTATACACCATTTTAATAAAAAATATCACAAAATTCTTCTAAGTCCCTTGGGAAGAGTGAAAGACGCGCACGTTCATTTTCAGAGCTCCTAGACCTTCCTATAAGAAGTTAGCCAAAATGTCGCTTCGAAAAACGCTTAGGTTGAGTTTCGGAGTTGCTTCTAATGTACCAAAGATGGACTTAGACATAATTTCACTCTCACAACATTATGGCTGGTTGGAGACAGTCCGAACCACAAGTACCGGGTCCATGGTTCTGGGCGTATACTGGGGGGACGGGGACGACTCCCATTAACCCCTGACTATACCGGGGATACGCTTATCACAATGCCTTTCTGGTCTGTGCTGAAGCAGGGCATTCTGGCAGCCAAGTGGCTTGACCTTTATTAGTGAGCCTGGTTACCCCCTCTCGGAACCACAGACTTAGAAATCGCCAGCTCATATACAGTGCATAAAATATATTTATATATATACCCTTATACACCATTTTAATAAAAAATATCACAAAATTCTTCTAAGTCTCTCGGGAAGAGTGAAAGACGCGCACGTTCATTTTCAGAGCTCCAAAACCTTCCTATTAGAAGTTAGCCAAAAAGTAGCTTCGAAAAACGCTTAGGTTAAGTTTCAGAGTTGCTTCTAATGTACCAATGCTGGACTTAGACATAATTTCACTCTCACAACATTATGGCTGGTTGGAGACAGTCCGAACCACAAGTACCGGGTCCATGGTTCTGGCCGTATACTGGAGGGACAGGGACGACTCCCATTAACACCTGACTATACCGGGGATACGCTTATCACAATGCCTTTCTGGTCTGTGCTTAAGCAGGGCATTCTGGCAGCCAAGTGGCTTGACCTTTATTAGTGAGCCTGGTTACCCCCTCTCGGAACCACAGACTTAGAAATCGCCAGCTCATATACAGTGCATAAAATATATTTATATACTGTATATACCCTTATACACCATTTTAATAAAAAAATATCACAAAATTCTTCTAAGTCCCTCGGGAAGAGTGAAAGACGCGCACGTTCATTTTCAGAGATCCAAGACCTTCTTATAAGAAGTTAGCCAAAAAGTAGCTTCGAAAAACGCTTAGGTTGTTTCAGAGTTGCTTCTAATGTACCAATGCTGGACTTAGACATAATTTCACTCTCACAACATTATGGCTGGTTGGAGACAGTCCGAACCACAAGTATCGGGTCCATGGTTCTGGGCGTATACTGGGGGGACGGGGACGACTCCCATTAACCCCTGACTATACCGGGGATACGCTTATCACAATGCCTTTCTGGTCTGTGCTGAAGCAGGGCATTCTGGCAGCCAAGTGGCTTGACCTTTATTAGTGAGCCTGGTTACCCCCTCTCGGAACCACAGACTTAGAAATCGCCAGCTCATATACAGTGCATAAAATATATTTATATATATATACCCTTATACACCATTTTAATAAAAAATATCACAGAATTCTTCTAAGTCCCTCGGGAAGAGTGAAAGACGCGCACGTTCATTTTCAGAGCTCCTAGACCTTCCTATAAGAAGTTAGCCAAAAAGTAGCTTCGAAAAACGCTTAGGTTAAGTTTCAGAGTTGCTTCTAATGTACCAATGCTGGACTTAGACAAAATTTCACTCTCACAACATTATGGCTGGTTGGAGACAGTCCGAACCACAAGTACCGGGTCCATGGTTCTGGCCGTATACTGGGGGGACGGGGACGACTCCCATTAACACCTGACTATACCGGGGATACGCTTATCACAATGCCTTTCTGGTCTGTGCTGAAGCAGGGCATTCTGGCAGCCAAGTGGCTTGACCTTTATTAGTGAGCCTGGTTACCCCCTCTCGGAACCACAGACTTAGAAATCGCCAGCTCATATACAGTGCATAAAATATATTTATATATATACCCTTATACACCATTTTAATAAAAAAATATCACAAAATTCTTCTAAGTCCCTCGGGAAGAGTGAAAGACGCGCACGTTCATTTTCAGAGATCCAAGACCTTCTTATAAGAAGTTAGCCAAAAAGTAGCTTCGAAAAACGCTTAGGTTAAGTTTCAGAGTTGCTTCTAATGTACCAATGCTGGACTTAGACATAATTTCACTCTCACAACATTATGGCTGGTTGGAGACAGTCCGAACCACAAGTATCGGGTCCATGGTTCTGGGCGTATACTGGGGGGACGGGGACGACTCCCATTAACCCCTGACTATACCGGGGATACGCTTATCACAATGCCTTTCTGGTCTGTGCTGAAGCAGGGCATTCTGGCAGCCAAGTGGCTTGACCTTTATTAGTGAGCCTGGTTACCCCCTCTCGGAACCACAGACTTAGAAATCGCCAGCTCATATACAGTGCATAAAATATATTTATATATATACCCTTATACACCATTTTAATAAAAAAATATCACAAAATTCTTCTAAGTCCCTCGGGAAGAGTGAAAGACGCGCACGTTCATTTTCAGAGATCCAAGACCTTCTTATAAGAAGTTAGCCAAAAAGTAGCTTCGAAAAACGCTTAGGTTAAGTTTCAGAGTTGCTTCTAATGTACCAATGCTGGACTTAGACATAATTTCACTCTCACAACATTATGGCTGGTTGGAGACAGTCCGAACCACAAGTATCGGGTCCATGGTTCTGGGCGTATACTGGGGGGACGGGGACGACTCCCATTAACCCCTGACTATACCGGGGATACGCTTATCACAATGCCTTTCTGGTCTGTGCTGAAGCAGGGCATTCTGGCAGCCAAGTGGCTTGACCTTTATTAGTGAGCCTGGTTACCCCCTCTCGGAACCACAGACTTAGAAATCGCCAGCTCATATACAGTGCATAAAATATATTTATATATATACCCTTATACACCATTTTAATAAAAAATATCACAAAATTCTTCTAAGTCCCTTGGGAAGAGTGAAAGACGCGCACGTTCATTTTCAGAGCTCCTAGACCTTCCTATAAGAAGTTAGCCAAAATGTCGCTTCGAAAAACGCTTAGGTTGAGTTTCGGAGTTGCTTCTAATGTACCAAAGATGGACTTAGACATAATTTCACTCTCACAACATTATGGCTGGTTGGAGACAGTCCGAACCACAAGTACCGGGTCCATGGTTCTGGGCGTATACTGGGGGGACGGGGACGACTCCCATTAACCCCTGACTATACCGGGGATACGCTTATCACAATGCCTTTCTGGTCTGTGCTGAAGCAGGGCATTCTGGCAGCCAAGTGGCTTGACCTTTATTAGTGAGCCTGGTTACCCCCTCTCGGAACCACAGACTTAGAAATCGCCAGCTCATATACAGTGCATAAAATATATTTATATATATACCCTTATACACCATTTTAATAAAAAATATCACAAAATTCTTCTAAGTCCCTTGGGAAGAGTGAAAGACGCGCACGTTCATTTTCAGAGCTCCTAGACCTTCCTATAAGAAGTTAGCCAAAATGTCGCTTCGAAAAACGCTTAGGTTGAGTTTCGGAGTTGCTTCTAATGTACCAAAGATGGACTTAGACATAATTTCACTCTCACAACATTATGGCTGGTTGGAGACAGTCCGAACCACAAGTACCGGGTCCATGGTTCTGGGCGTATACTGGGGGGACGGGGACGACTCCCATTAACCCCTGACTATACCGGGGATACGCTTATCACAATGCCTTTCTGGTCTGTGCTGAAGCAGGGCATTCTGGCAGCCAAGTGGCTTGACCTTTATTAGTGAGCCTGGTTACCCCCTCTCGGAACCACAGACTTAGAAATCGCCAGCTCATATACAGTGCATAAAATATATTTATATATATACCCTTATACACCATTTTAATAAAAAATATCACAAAATTCTTCTAAGTCTCTCGGGAAGAGTGAAAGACGCGCACGTTCATTTTCAGAGCTCCAAAACCTTCCTATTAGAAGTTAGCCAAAAAGTAGCTTCGAAAAACGCTTAGGTTAAGTTTCAGAGTTGCTTCTAATGTACCAATGCTGGACTTAGACATAATTTCACTCTCACAACATTATGGCTGGTTGGAGACAGTCCGAACCACAAGTACCGGGTCCATGGTTCTGGCCGTATACTGGAGGGACAGGGACGACTCCCATTAACACCTGACTATACCGGGGATACGCTTATCACAATGCCTTTCTGGTCTGTGCTTAAGCAGGGCATTCTGGCAGCCAAGTGGCTTGACCTTTATTAGTGAGCCTGGTTACCCCCTCTCGGAACCACAGACTTAGAAATCGCCAGCTCATATACAGTGCATAAAATATATTTATATACTGTATATACCATTATACACCATTTTAATAAAAAAAATATCACAAAATTCTTCTAAGTCCCTCGGGAAGAGTGAAAGACGCGCACGTTCATTTTCAGAGATCCAAGACCTTCTTATAAGAAGTTAGCCAAAAAGTAGCTTCGAAAAACGCTTAGGTTGTTTCAGAGTTGCTTCTAATGTACCAATGCTGGACTTAGACATAATTTCACTCTCACAACATTATGGCTGGTTGGAGACAGTCCGAACCACAAGTATCGGGTCCATGGTTCTGGGCGTATACTGGGGGGACGGGGACGACTCCCATTAACCCCTGACTATACCGAGGATACGCTTATCACAATGCCTTTCTGGTCTGTGCTGAAGCAGGGCATTCTGGCAGCCAAGTGGCTTGACCTTTATTAGTGAGCCTGGTTACCCCCTCTCGGAACCACAGACTTAGAAATCGCCAGCTCATATACAGTGCATAAAATATATTTATATATATACCCTTATACACCATTTTAATAAAAAATATCACAGAATTCTTCTAAGTCCCTCGGGAAGAGTGAAAGACGCGCACGTTCATTTTCAGAGCTCCTAGACCTTCCTATAAGAAGTTAGCCAAAAAGTCGCTTCGAAAAACGCTTAGGTTGAGTTTCGGAGTTGCTTCTAATGTACCAAAGCTGGACTTAGACATAATTTCACTCTCACAACATTATGGCTGGTTGGAGACAGTCCGAACCACAAGTACCGGGTCCATGGTTCTGGGCGTATACTGGGGGGACGGGGACGACTCCCATTAACCCCTGACTATACCGGGGATACGCTTATCACAATGACTTTCTGGTCTGTGCTGAAGCAGGGCATTCTGGCAGCCAAGTGGCTTGACCTTTATTAGTGAGCCTGGTTACCCCCTCTCGGAACCACAGACTTAGAAATCGCCAGCTCATATACAGTGCATAAAATATATTTATATATATACCCTTATACACCATTTTAATAAAAAATATCACAGAATTCTTCTAAGTCCCTCGGGAAGAGTGAAAGACGCGCACGTTCATTTTCAGAGCTCCTAGACCTTCCTATAAGAAGTTAGCCAAAAAGTCGCTTCGAAAAACGCTTAGGTTGAGTTTCGGAGTTGCTTCTAATGTACCAAAGCTGGACTTAGACATAATTTCACTCTCACAACATTATGGCTGGTTGGAGACAGTCCGAACCACAAGTACCGGGTCCATGGTTCTGGGCGTATACTGGGGGGACGGGGACGACTCCCATTAACCCCTGACTATACCGGGGATACGCTTATCACAATGACTTTCTGGTCTGTGCTGAAGCAGGGCATTCTGGCAGCCAAGTGGCTTGACCTTTATTAGTGAGCCTGGTTACCCCCTCTCGGAACCACAGACTTAGAAATCGCCAGCTCATATACAGTGCATAAAATATATTTATATATATACCCTTATACACCATTTTAATAAAAAATATCACAAAATTCTTCTAAGTCTCTCGGGAAGAGTGAAAGACGCGCACGTTCATTTTCAGAGCTCCAAAACCTTCCTATAAGAAGTTAGCCAAAAAGTAGCTTCGAAAAACGCTTAGGTTAAGTTTCAGAGTTGCTTCTAATGTACCAATGCTGGACGTAGACATAATTTCACTCTCACAACATTATGGCTGGTTGGAGACAGTCCGAACCACAAGTACCGGGTCCATGGTTCTGGCCGTATACTGGGGGGACGGGGACGACTCCCATTAACCCCTGACTATACCGGGGATACGCTTATCACAATGCCTTTCTGGTCTGTGCTGAAGCAGGGCATTCTGGCAGCCAAGTGGCTTGACCTTTATTAGTGACCCTGGTTACCCCCTCTCGGAACCACAGACTTAGAAATCGCCAGCTCATATACAGTGCATAAAATATATTTATATATATACCCTTATACACCATTTAAATAAAAAAATATCACAAAATTCTTCTAAGTCCCTCGGGAAGAGTGAAAGACGCGCACGTTCATTTTCAGAGCTCCAAGACCTTCTTATAAGAAGTTAGCCAAAAAGTAGCTTCGAAAAACGCTTAGGTTAAGTTTCAGAGTTGCTTCTAATGTACCATTGCTGGACTTAGACATAATTTCACTCTCACAACATTATGGCTGGTTGGAGACAGTCCGAACCACAAGTATCGGGTCCATGGTTCTGGGCGTATACTGGGGGGGACGGGGACGACTCCCATTAACCCCTGACTATACCGGGGATACGCTTATCACAATGCCTTTCTGGTCTGTGCTGAAGCAGGGCATTCTGGCAGCCAAGTGGCTTGACCTTTATTAGTGAGCCTGGTTACCCCCTCTCGGAACCACAGACTTAGAAATCGCCAGCTCATATACAGTGCATAAAATATATTTATATATATACCCTTATACACCATTTTAATAAAAAATATCACAAAATTCTTCTAAGTCCCTTGGGAAGAGTGAAAGACGCGCACGTTCATTTTCAGAGCTCCTAGACCTTCCTATAAGAAGTTAGCCAAAATGTCGCTTCGAAAAACGCTTAGGTTGAGTTTCGGAGTTGCTTCTAATGTACCAAAGATGGACTTAGACATAATTTCACTCTCACAACATTATGGCTGGTTGGAGACAGTCCGAACCACAAGTACCGGGTCCATGGTTCTGGGCGTATACTGGGGGGACGGGGACGACTCCCATTAACCCCTGACTATACCGGGGATACGCTTATCACAATGCCTTTCTGGTCTGTGCTGAAGCAGGGCATTCTGGCAGCCAAGTGGCTTGACCTTTATTAGTGAGCCTGGTTACCCCCTCTCGGAACCACAGACTTAGAAATCGCCAGCTCATATACAGTGCATAAAATATATTTATATATATACCCTTATACACCATTTTAATAAAAAATATCACAAAATTCTTCTAAGTCTCTCGGGAAGAGTGAAAGACGCGCACGTTCATTTTCAGAGCTCCAAAACCTTCCTATTAGAAGTTAGCCAAAAAGTAGCTTCGAAAAACGCTTAGGTTAAGTTTCAGAGTTGCTTCTAATGTACCAATGCTGGACTTAGACATAATTTCACTCACAACATTATGGCTGGTTGGAGACAGTCCGAACCACAAGTACCGGGTCCATGGTTCTGGCCGTATACTGGAGGGACAGGGACGACTCCCATTAACACCTGACTATACCGGGGATACGCTTATCACAATGCCTTTCTGGTCTGTGCTTAAGCAGGGCATTCTGGCAGCCAAGTGGCTTGACCTTTATTAGTGAGCCTGGTTACCCCCTCTCGGAACCACAGACTTAGAAATCGCCAGCTCATATACAGTGCATAAAATATATTTATATACTGTATATACCCTTATACACCATTTTAATAAAAAAATATCACAAAATTCTTCTAAGTCCCTCGGGAAGAGTGAAAGACGCGCACGTTCATTTTCAGAGATCCAAGACCTTCTTATAAGAAGTTAGCCAAAAAGTAGCTTCGAAAAACGCTTAGGTTGTTTCAGAGTTGCTTCTAATGTACCAATGCTGGACTTAGACATAATTTCACTCTCACAACATTATGGCTGGTTGGAGACAGTCCGAACCACAAGTATCGGGTCCATGGTTCTGGGCGTATACTGGGGGGACGGGGACGACTCCCATTAACCCCTGACTATACCGGGGATACGCTTATCACAATGCCTTTCTGGTCTGTGCTGAAGCAGGGCATTCTGGCAGCCAAGTGGCTTGACCTTTATTAGTGAGCCTGGTTACCCCCTCTCGGAACCACAGACTTAGAAATCGCCAGCTCATATACAGTGCATAAAATATATTTATATATATACCCTTATACACCATTTTAATAAAAAATATCACAGAATTCTTCTAAGTCCCTCGGGAAGAGTGAAAGACGCGCACGTTCATTTTCAGAGCTCCTAGACCTTCCTATAAGAAGTTAGCCAAAAAGTAGCTTCGAAAAACGCTTAGGTTAAGTTTCAGAGTTGCTTCTAATGTACCAATGCTGGACTTAGACAAAATTTCACTCTCACAACATTATGGCTGGTTGGAGACAGTCCGAACCACAAGTACCGGGTCCATGGTTCTGGCCGTATACTGGGGGGACGGGGACGACTCCCATTAACACCTGACTATACCGGGGATACGCTTATCACAATGCCTTTCTGGTCTGTGCTGAAGCAGGGCATTCTGGCAGCCAAGTGGCTTGACCTTTATTAGTGAGCCTGGTTACCCCCTCTCGGAACCACAGACTTAGAAATCGCCAGCTCATATACAGTGCATAAAATATATTTATATATATACCCTTATACACCATTTTAATAAAAAAATATCACAAAATTCTTCTAAGTCCCTCGGGAAGAGTGAAAGACGCGCACGTTCATTTTCAGAGATCCAAGACCTTCTTATAAGAAGTTAGCCAAAAAGTAGCTTCGAAAAACGCTTAGGTTAAGTTTCAGAGTTGCTTCTAATGTACCAATGCTGGACTTAGACATAATTTCACTCTCACAACATTATGGCTGGTTGGAGACAGTCCGAACCACAAGTATCGGGTCCATGGTTCTGGGCGTATACTGGGGGGACGGGGACGACTCCCATTAACCCCTGACTATACCGGGGATACGCTTATCACAATGCCTTTCTGGTCTGTGCTGAAGCAGGGCATTCTGGCAGCCAAGTGGCTTGACCTTTATTAGTGAGCCTGGTTACCCCCTCTCGGAACCACAGACTTAGAAATCGCCAGCTCATATACAGTGCATAAAATATATTTATATATATACCCTTATACACCATTTTAATAAAAAATATCACAAAATTCTTCTAAGTCCCTTGGGAAGAGTGAAAGACGCGCACGTTCATTTTCAGAGCTCCTAGACCTTCCTATAAGAAGTTAGCCAAAATGTCGCTTCGAAAAACGCTTAGGTTGAGTTTCGGAGTTGCTTCTAATGTACCAAAGATGGACTTAGACATAATTTCACTCTCACAACATTATGGCTGGTTGGAGACAGTCCGAACCACAAGTACCGGGTCCATGGTTCTGGGCGTATACTGGGGGGACGGGGACGACTCCCATTAACCCCTGACTATACCGGGGATACGCTTATCACAATGCCTTTCTGGTCTGTGCTGAAGCAGGGCATTCTGGCAGCCAAGTGGCTTGACCTTTATTAGTGAGCCTGGTTACCCCCTCTCGGAACCACAGACTTAGAAATCGCCAGCTCATATACAGTGCATAAAATATATTTATATATATACCCTTATACACCATTTTAATAAAAAATATCACAAAATTCTTCTAAGTCCCTTGGGAAGAGTGAAAGACGCGCACGTTCATTTTCAGAGCTCCTAGACCTTCCTATAAGAAGTTAGCCAAAATGTCGCTTCGAAAAACGCTTAGGTTGAGTTTCGGAGTTGCTTCTAATGTACCAAAGATGGACTTAGACATAATTTCACTCTCACAACATTATGGCTGGTTGGAGACAGTCCGAACCACAAGTACCGGGTCCATGGTTCTGGGCGTATACTGGGGGGACGGGGACGACTCCCATTAACCCCTGACTATACCGGGGATACGCTTATCACAATGCCTTTCTGGTCTGTGCTGAAGCAGGGCATTCTGGCAGCCAAGTGGCTTGACCTTTATTAGTGAGCCTGGTTACCCCCTCTCGGAACCACAGACTTAGAAATCGCCAGCTCATATACAGTGCATAAAATATATTTATATATATACCCTTATACACCATTTTAATAAAAAATATCACAAAATTCTTCTAAGTCTCTCGGGAAGAGTGAAAGACGCGCACGTTCATTTTCAGAGCTCCAAAACCTTCCTATTAGAAGTTAGCCAAAAAGTAGCTTCGAAAAACGCTTAGGTTAAGTTTCAGAGTTGCTTCTAATGTACCAATGCTGGACTTAGACATAATTTCACTCTCACAACATTATGGCTGGTTGGAGACAGTCCGAACCACAAGTACCGGGTCCATGGTTCTGGCCGTATACTGGAGGGACAGGGACGACTCCCATTAACACCTGACTATACCGGGGATACGCTTATCACAATGCCTTTCTGGTCTGTGCTTAAGCAGGGCATTCTGGCAGCCAAGTGGCTTGACCTTTATTAGTGAGCCTGGTTACCCCCTCTCGGAACCACAGACTTAGAAATCGCCAGCTCATATACAGTGCATAAAATATATTTATATACTGTATATACCCTTATACACCATTTTAATAAAAAAATATCACAAAATTCTTCTAAGTCCCTCGGGAAGAGTGAAAGACGCGCACGTTCATTTTCAGAGATCCAAGACCTTCTTATAAGAAGTTAGCCAAAAAGTAGCTTCGAAAAACGCTTAGGTTTTTTCAGAGTTGCTTCTAATGTACCAATGCTGGACTTAGACATAATTTCACTCTCACAACATTATGGCTGGTTGGAGACAGTCCGAACCACAAGTATCGGGTCCATGGTTCTGGGCGTATACTGGGGGGACGGGGACGACTCCCATTAACCCCTGACTATACCGAGGATACGCTTATCACAATGCCTTTCTGGTCTGTGCTGAAGCAGGGCATTCTGGCAGCCAAGTGGCTTGACCTTTATTAGTGAGCCTGGTTACCCCCTCTCGGAACCACAGACTTAGAAATCGCCAGCTCATATACAGTGCATAAAATATATTTATATATATACCCTTATACACCATTTTAATAAAAAATATCACAGAATTCTTCTAAGTCCCTCGGGAAGAGTGAAAGACGCGCACGTTCATTTTCAGAGCTCCTAGACCTTCCTATAAGAAGTTAGCCAAAAAGTCGCTTCGAAAAACGCTTAGGTTGAGTTTCGGAGTTGCTTCTAATGTACCAAAGCTGGACTTAGACATAATTTCACTCTCACAACATTATGGCTGGTTGGAGACAGTCCGAACCACAAGTACCGGGTCCATGGTTCTGGGCGTATACTGGGGGGACGGGGACGACTCCCATTAACCCCTGACTATACCGGGGATACGCTTATCACAATGACTTTCTGGTCTGTGCTGAAGCAGGGCATTCTGGCAGCCAAGTGGCTTGACCTTTATTAGTGAGCCTGGTTACCCCCTCTCGGAACCACAGACTTAGAAATCGCCAGCTCATATACAGTGCATAAAATATATTTATATATATACCCTTATACACCATTTTAATAAAAAATATCACAGAATTCTTCTAAGTCCCTCGGGAAGAGTGAAAGACGCGCACGTTCATTTTCAGAGCTCCTAGACCTTCCTATAAGAAGTTAGCCAAAAAGTCGCTTCGAAAAACGCTTAGGTTGAGTTTCGGAGTTGCTTCTAATGTACCAAAGCTGGACTTAGACATAATTTCACTCTCACAACATTATGGCTGGTTGGAGACAGTCCGAACCACAAGTACCGGGTCCATGGTTCTGGGCGTATACTGGGGGGGACGGGGACGACTCCCATTAACCCCTGACTATACCGGGGATACGCTTATCACAATGACTTTCTGGTCTGTGCTGAAGCAGGGCATTCTGGCAGCCAAGTGGCTTGACCTTTATTAGTGAGCCTGGTTACCCCCTCTCGGAACCACAGACTTAGAAATCGCCAGCTCATATACAGTGCATAAAATATATTTATATATATACCCTTATACACCATTTTAATAAAAAATATCACAAAATTCTTCTAAGTCTCTCGGGAAGAGTGAAAGACGCGCACGTTCATTTTCAGAGCTCCAAAACCTTCCTATAAGAAGTTAGCCAAAAAGTAGCTTCGAAAAACGCTTAGGTTAAGTTTCAGAGTTGCTTCTAATGTACCAATGCTGGACGTAGACATAATTTCACTCTCACAACATTATGGCTGGTTGGAGACAGTCCGAACCACAAGTACCGGGTCCATGGTTCTGGCCGTATACTGGGGGGACGGGGACGACTCCCATTAACCCCTGACTATACCGGGGATACGCTTATCACAATGCCTTTCTGGTCTGTGCTGAAGCAGGGCATTCTGGCAGCCAAGTGGCTTGACCTTTATTAGTGAGCCTGGTTACCCCCTCTCGGAACCACAGACTTAGAAATCGCCAGCTCATATACAGTGCATAAAATATATTTATATATATATACCCTTATACACCATTTTAATAAAAATATCACAAAATTCTTCTAAGTCCCTCGGGAAGAGTGAAAGACGCGCACGTTCATTTTCAGAGCTCATATAAGAAGTTAGCCAAAAAGTATCTTCGAAAAACGCTTAGGGTAAGTTTCAGAGTTGCTTCTAATGTACCAAAGCTGGACTTAGACATAATTTCACTCTCACAACATTATGGCTGGTTGGAGACAGTCCGAACCACAAGTACCGGGTCCATGGTTCTGGGCGTATACTGGGGGGGACGGGGACGACTCCCATTAACCCCTGACTATACCGGGGATACGCTTATCACAATGCCTTTCTGGTCTGTGCTGAAGCAGGGCATTCTGCCAGCCAAGTGACTTGACCTTTATTAGTGACCCTGGTTACCCCCTCTCGGAACCACAGACTTAGAAATCGCCAGCTCATATACAGTGCATAAAATATATTTATATATATACCCTTATACACCATTTTAATAAAAAATATCACAAAATTCTTCTAAGTCCCTCGGGAAGAGTGAAAGACGCGCACGTTCATTTTCAGAGCTCCTAGACCTTCCTATAAGAAGTTAGCCAAAAAGTAGCTTCGAAAAACGCTTAATTTGAGTTTCAGAGTTGCTTCTAATGTACCAAAGCTGGACTTAGACATAATTTCACTCTCACAACATTATGGCTGGTTGGAGACAGTCCGAACCACAAGTACCGGGTCCATGGTTCTGGGCGTATACTGGGGGGACGGGGACGACTCCCATTAACCCCTGACTATACCGGGGATACGCTTATCACAATGACTTTCTGGTCTGTGCTGAAGCAGGGCATTCTGGCAGCCAAGTGGCTTGACCTTTATTAGTGAGCCTGGTTACCCCCTCTAGGAACCACAGACTTAGAAATCGCCAGCTCATATACAGTGCATAAAATATATTTATATATATACCCTTATACACCATTTTAATAAAAAATATCACAAAATTCTTCTAAGTCTCTCGGGAAGAGTGAAAGACGCGCACGTTCATTTTCAGAGCTCCAAAACCTTCCTATAAGAAGTTAGCCAAAAAGTAGCTTCGAAAAACGCTTAGGTTAAGTTTCAGAGTTGCTTCTAATGTACCAATGCTGGACGTAGACATAATTTCACTCTCACAACATTATGGCTGGTTGAAGACAGTCCGAACCACAAGTACCGGGTCCATGGTTCTGGCCGTATACTGGGGGGACGGGGACGACTCCCATTAACCCCTGACTATACCGGGGATACGCTTATCACAATGCCTTTCTGGTCTGTGCTGAAGCAGGGCATTCTGGCAGCCAAGTGGCTTGACCTTTATTAGTGAGCCTGGTTACCCCCTCTCGGAACCACAGACTTAGAAATCGCCAGCTCATATACAGTGCATAAAATATATTTATATATATATACCCTTATACACCATTTTAATAAAAATATCACAAAATTCTTCAAAGTCCCTCGGGAAGAGTGAAAGACGCGCACGTTCATTTTCAGACCTCATATAAGAAGTTAGCCAAAAAGTATCTTCGAAAAACGCTTAGGGTAAGTTTCAGAGTTGCTTCTAATGTACCAAAGCTGGACTTAGACATAATTTCACTCTCACAACATTATGGCTGGTTGGAGACAGTCCGAACCACAAGTACCGGGTCCATGGTTCTGGGCGTATACTGGGGGGGACGGGGACGACTCCCATTAACCCCTGACTATACCGGGGATACGCTTATCACAATGCCTTTCTGGTCTGTGCTGAAGCAGGGCATTCTGCCAGCCAAGTGACTTGACCTTTATTAGTGAGCCTGGTTACCCCCTCTCGGAACCACAGACTTAGAAATCGCCAGCTCATATACAGTGCATAAAATATATTTATATATATACCCTTATACACCATTTTAATAAAAAATATCACAAAATTCTTGTAAGTCCCTCGGGAAGAGTGAAAGACGCGCACGTTCATTTTCAGAGCTCCTAGACCTTCCTATAAGAAGTTAGCCAAAAAGTAGCTTCGAAAAACGCTTAATTTGAGTTTCAGAGTTGCTTCTAATGTACCAAAGCTGGACTTAGACATAATTTCACTCTCACAACATTATGGCTGGTTGGAGACAGTCCGAACCACAAGTACCGGGTCCATGGTTCTGGGCGTATACTGGGGGGACGGGGACGACTCCCATTAACCCCTGACTATACCGGGGATACGCTTATCACAATGACTTTCTGGTCTGTGCTGAAGCAGGGCATTCTGGCAGCCAAGTGGCTTGACCTTTATTAGTGAGCCTGGTTACCCCCTCTCGGAACCACAGACTTAGAAATCGCCAGCTCATATACAGTGCATAAAATATATTTATATATATACCCTTATACACCATTTTAATAAAAAATATCACAAAATTCTTCTAAGTCTCTCGGGAAGAGTGAAAGACGCGCACGTTCATTTTCAGAGCTCCAAAACCTTCCTATAAGAAGTTAGCCAAAAAGTAGCTTCGAAAAACGCTTAGGTTAAGTTTCAGAGTTGCTTCTAATGTACCAATGCTGGACGTAGACATAATTTCACTCTCACAACATTATGGCTGGTTGAAGACAGTCCGAACCACAAGTACCGGGTCCATGGTTCTGGCCGTATACTGGGGGGACGGGGACGACTCCCATTAACCCCTGACTATACCGGGGATACGCTTATCACAATGCCTTTCTGGTCTGTGCTGAAGCAGGGCATTCTGGCAGCCAAGTGGCTTGACCTTTATTAGTGAGCCTGGTTACCCCCTCTCGGAACCACAGACTTAGAAATCGCCAGCTCATATACAGTGCATAAAATATATTTATATATATATACCCTTATACACCATTTTAATAAAAAATATCACAAAATTCTTCTAAGTCCCTCGGGAAGAGTGAAAGACGCGCACGTTCATTTTCAGAGCTCATAGACCTTCCTATAAGAAGTTAGCCAAAAAGTAGCTTCGAAAAACGCTTAGGGTAAGTTTCAGAGTTGCTTCTAATGTACCAAAGCTGGACTTAGACATAATTTCACTCTCACAACATTATGGCTGGTTGGAGACAGTCCGAACCACAAGTACCGGGTCCGTGGTTCTGGGCGTATACTGGGGGGACGGGGACGACTCCCATTAACCCCTGACTATACCGGGGATACGCTTATCACAATGCCTTTCTGGTCTGTGCTGAAGCAGGGCATTCTGGCAGCCAAGTGGCTTGACCTTTATTAGTGAGCCTGGTTACCCCCTCTCGGAACCACAGACTTAGAAATCACCAGCTCATATACAGTGCATAAAATATATTTATATATATACCCTTATACACCATTTTAATTAAAAATATCACAAAATTCTTCTAAGTCCCTCGGGAAGAGTGAAAGACGCGCACATTCATTTTCAGAGCTCCTAGACCTTCCTATAAGAAGTTAGCCAAAAAGTAGCTTCGAAAAACGCTTAGGTTGAGTTTCAGAGTTGCTTCTAATGTACCAAAGCTGGACTTAGACATAATTTCACTCTCACAACATTATGGCTGGTTGGAGACAGTCCGAACCACAAGTACCGGGTCCATGGTTCTGGGCGTATACTGGGGGGGACGGGGACGACTCCCATTAACCCCTGACTATACCGGGGATACGCTTATCACAATGCCTTTCTGGTCTGTGCTGAAGCAGGGCATTCTGCCAGCCAAGTGACTTGACCTTTATTAGTGAGCCTGGTTACCCCCTCTCGGAACCACAGACTTAGAAATCGCCAGCTCATATACAGTGCATAAAATATATTTATATATATACCCTTATACACCATTTTAATTAAAAATATCACAAAATTCTTCTAAGTCCCTCGGGAAGAGTGAAAGACGCGCACATTCATTTTGAGAGCTCCTAGACCTTCCTATAAGAAGTTAGCCAAAAAGTAGCTTCGAAAAACGCTTAGGTTGAGTTTCAGAGTTGCTTCTAATGTACCAAAGCTGGACTTAGACATAATTTCACTCTCACAACATTATGGCTGGTTGGAGACAGTCCGAACCACAAGTACCGGGTCCATGGTTCTGGGCGTATACTGGGGGGGACGGGGGGGACTCCCATTAACCCCTGACTAAACCGGGGATACGCTTATCACAATGCCTTTCTGGTCTGTGCTGAAGCAGGGCATTCTGGCAGCCAAGTGGCTTGACCTTTATTAGTGAGCCTGGTTACCCCCTCTCGGAACCACAGACTTAGAAATCGCCAGCTCATATACAGTGCATACAATATATTTATATATATACCCTTATACACCATTTTAATAAAAAATATCACAAAATTCTTCTAAGTCCCTCGGGAAGAGTGAAAGACGCGCACGTGCATTTTTAGAGCTCCTAGACCTTCCTATAAGAAGTTAGCCAAAAAGTAGCTTCGAAAAACGCTTAGGTTGAGTTTCAGAGTTGCTTCTAATGTACCAAAGCTGGACTTAGACATAATTTCACTCTCACAACATTATGGCTGGTTGGAGACAGTCCGAACCACAAGTACCGGGTCCATGGTTCTGGGCGTATACTGGGGGGGACGGGGACGACTCCCATTAACCCCTGACTAAACCGGGGATACGCTTATCACAATGCCTTTCTGGTCTGTGCTGAAGCAGGGCATTCTGGCAGCCAAGTGGCTTGACCTTTATTAGTGAGCCTGGTTACCCCCTCTCGGAACCACAGACTTAGAAATCGCCAGCTCATATACAGTGCATACAATATATTTATATATATACCCTTATACACCATTTTAATAAAAAATATCACAAAATTCTTCTAAGTCCCTCGGGAAGAGTGAAAGACGCGCACGTGCATTTTTAGAGCTCCTAGACCTTCCTATAAGAAGTTAGCCAAAAAGTAGCTTCGAAAAACGCTTAGGTTAAGTTTCAGAGTTGCTTCTAATGTACCAAAGCTGGACTTAGACATAATTTCACTCTCACAACATTATGGCTGGTTGGAGACAGTCCGAACCACAAGTACCGGGTCCATGGTTCTGGGCGTATACTGGGGGGGACGGGGACGACTCCCATTAACCCCTGACTATACCGGGGATACGCTTATCACAATGCCTTTCTGGTCTGTGCTGAAGCAGGGCATTCTGCCAGCCAAGTGACTTGACCTTTATTAGTGAGCCTGGTTACCCCCTCTCGGAACCACAGACTTAGAAATCGCCAGCTCATATACAGTGCATAAAATATATTTATATATATACCCTTATACACCATTTTAATTAAAAATATCACAAAATTCTTCTAAGTCCCTCGGGAAGAGTGAAAGACGCGCACATTCATTTTGAGAGCTCCTAGACCTTCCTATAAGAAGTTAGCCAAAAAGTAGCTTCGAAAAACGCTTAGGGTAAGTTTCAGAGTTGCTTCTAATGTACCAAAGCTGGACTTAGACATAATTTCACTCTCACAACATTATGGCTGGTTGGAGACAGTCCGAACCACAAGTACCGGGTCCATGGTTCTGGGCGTATACTGGGGGGGACTGGGACGACTCCCATTAACCCCTGACTATACCGGGGATACGCTTATCACAATGACTTTCTGGTCTGTGCTGAAGCAGGGCATTCTGGCAGCCAAGTGGCTTGACCTTTATTAGTGAGCCTGGTTACCCCCTCTCGGAACCACAGACTTAGAAATCGCCAGCTCATATACAGTGCATAAAATATATTTATATATATATCCTTATACACCATTTTAATAAAAAATATCACAAAATTCTATTAAGTCCCTCGGGAAGAGTGAAGGACGCGCACGTTCATTTTCAGAGCTCCTAGACCTTCCTATAAGAAGTTAGCCAAAAAGTAGCTTCGAAAAACGCTTAGGTTAAGTTTCAGAGTTGCTTCTAATGTACCAATGCTGGACTTAGACATAATTTCACTCTCACAACATTATGGCTGGTTGGAGACAGTCCGAACCACAAGTACCGGGTCCATGGTTCTGGGCGTATACTGGGGGGACGGGGACGACTCCCATTAACCCCTGACTATACCGGGGATACGCTTATCACAATGCCTTTCTGGTCTGTGCTGAAGCAGGGCATTCTGGCAGCCAAGTGGCTTGACCTTTATTAGTGAGCCTGGTTACCCCCTCTCGGAACCACAGACTTAGAAATCGCCAGCTCATATACAGTGCATAAAATATATTTATATATATACCCTTATACACCATTTTAATAAAAAATATCACAAAATTCTTCTAAGTCCCTCGGGAAGAGTGACAGACGCGCACGTTCATTTTTAGAGCTCCTAGACCTTCCTATAAGAAGTTAGCCAAAAAGTAGCTTCGAAAAACGCTTAGGTTAAGTTTCAGAGTTGCTTCTAATGTACCAAAGCTGGACTTAGACATAATTTCACTCTAACAACATTATGGCTGGTTGGAGACAGTCCGAACCACAAGTACCGGGTCCATGGTTCTGAGCGTATACTGGGGGGGACGGGGACGACTCCCATTAACCCCTGACTATACCGGGGATACGCTTATCACAATGACTTTCTGGTCTGTGCTGAAGCAGGGCATTCTGGCAGCCAAGTGACTTGACCTTTATTAGTGAGCCTGGTTACCCCCTCTCGGAACCACAGACTTAGAAATCGCCAGCTCATATACAGTGCATAAAATATATTTATATATATATACCCTTATACACCATTTTAATAAAAAAATATCACAAAATTCTATTAAGTCCCTCGGGAAGAGTGAAAGACACGCACGTTCATTTTCAGAGCTCCTAGACCTTCCTATAAGAAGTTAGCCAAAAAGTAGCTTCGAAAAACGCTTTGGGTAAGTTTCAGAGTTGCTTCTAATGTACCAAAGCTGGACTTAGACATAATTTCACTCTCACAACATTATGGCTGGTTGGAGACAGTCCGAACCACAAGTACCGGGTCCATGGTTCTGGCCGTATACTGGGGGGACGGGGACGACTCCCATTAACCCCTGACTATACCGGGGATACGCTTATCACAATGCCTTTCTGGTCTGTGCTGAAGCAGGGCATTCTGGCAGCCAAGTGGCTTGACCTTTATTAGTGAGCCTGGTTACCCCCTCACGGAACCACAGACTTAGAAATCGCCAGCTCATATACAGTGCATAAAATATATTTATATATACTGTATACCCTTATACACCATTTTAATAAAAAATATCACAAAATTCTTCTAAGTCCCTCGGGAAGAGTGACAGACGCGCACGTTCATTTTTAGAGCTCCTAGACCTTCCTATAAGAAGTTAGCCAAAAAGTAGCTTCGAAAAAAGCTTAGGTTAAGTTTCAGAGTTGCTTCTAATGTACCAAAGCTGGACTTAGACATAATTTCACTCTCACAACATTATGGCTGGTTGGAGACAGTCCGAACCACAAATACCGGGTCCATGGTTCTGGGCGTATACTGGGGGGGACGGGGACGACTCCCATTAACCCCTGACTATACCGGGGATACGCTTATCACAATGACTTTCTGGTCTGTGCTGAAGCAGGGCATTCTGGCAGCCAAGTGACTTGACCTTTATTAGTGAGCCTGGTTACCCCCTCTCGGAACCACAGACTTAGAAATCGCCAGCTCATATACAGTGCATAAAATATATTTATATATATATACCCTTATACACCATTTTAATAAAAAAATATCACAAAATTCTATTAAGTCCCTCGGGAAGAGTGAAAGACGCGCACGTTCATTTTCAGAGCTCCTAGACCTTCCTATAAGAAGTTAGCCAAAAAGTAGCTTCGAAAAACGCTTTGGGTAAGTTTCAGAATTGCTTCTAATGTACCAAAGCTGGACTTAGACATAATTTCACTCTCACAACATTATGGCTGGTTGGAGACAGTCCGAACCACAAGTACCGGGTCCATGGTTCTGGCCGTATACTGGGGGGACGGGGACGACTCCCATTAACCCCTGACTATACCGGGGATACGCTTATCACAATGCCTTTCTGGTCTGTGCTGAAGCAGGGCATTCTGGCAGCCAAGTGGCTTGACCTTTATTAGTGAGCCTGGTTACCCCCTCACGGAACCACAGACTTAGAAATCGCCAGCTCATATACAGTGCATAAAATATATTTATATATATACCCTTATACACCATTTTAATAAAAAATATCACAAAATTCTTCTAAGTCCCTCGGGAAGAGTGACAGACGCGCACGTTCATTTTTAAAGCTCCTAGACCTTCCTATAAGAAGTTAGCCAAAAAGTAGCTTCGAAAAACGCTTAGGTTAAGTTTCAGAGTTGCTTCTAATATACCAAAGCTGGACTTAGACATAATTTCACTCTCACAACATTATGGCTGGTTGGAGACAGTCCGAACCACAAGTACCGGGTCCATGGTTCTGGGCGTATACTGGGGGGGACGGGGACGACTCCCATTAACCCCTGACTATACCGGGGATACGCTTATCACAATGACTTTCTGGTCTGTGCTGAAGCAGGGCATTCTGGCAGCCAAGTGACTTGACCTTTATTAGTGAGCCTGGTTACCCCCTCTCGGAACCACAGACTTAGAAATCGCCAGCTCATATACAGTGCATAAAATATATTTATATATATATACCCTTATACACCATTTTAATAAAAAAATATCACAAAATTCTATTAAGTCCCTCGGGAAGAGTGAAAGACGCGCACGTTCATTTTCAGAGCTCCTAGACCTTCCTATAAGAAGTTAGCCAAAAAGTAGCTTCGAAAAACGCTTTGGGTAAGTTTCAGAGTGGCTTCTAATGTACCAAAGCTGGACTTAGACATAATTTCACTCTCACAACATTATGGCTGGTTGGAGACAGTCCGAACCACAAGTACCGGGTCCATGGTTCTGGCCGTATACTGGGGGGACGGGGACGACTCCCATTAACCCCTGACTATACCGGGGATACGCTTATCACAATGCCTTTCTGGTCTGTGCTGAAGCAGGGCATTCTGGCAGCCAAGTGGCTTGACCTTTATTAGTGAGCCTGGTTACCCCCTCACGGAACCACAGACTTAGAAATCGCCAGCTCATATACAGTGCATAAAATATATTTATATATATACCCTTATACACCATTTTAATAAAAAATATCACAAAATTCTTCTAAGTCCCTCGGGAAGAGTGACAGACGCGTACGTTCATTTTTAGAGCTCCTAGACCTTCCTATAAGAAGTTAGCCAAAAAGTAGCTTCGAAAAACGCTTAGGTTAAGTTTCAGAGTTGCTTCTAATGTACCAAAGCTGGACTTAGACATAATTTCACTCTAACAACATTATGGCTGGTTGGAGACAGTCCGAACCACAAGTACCGGGTCCATGGTTCTGGGCGTATACTGGGGGGGACGGGGACGACTCCCATTAACCCCTGACTATACCGGGGATACGCTTATCACAATGACTTTCTGGTCTGTGCTGAAGCAGGGCATTCTGGCAGCCAAGTGACTTGACCTTTATTAGTGAGCCTGGTTACCCCCTCTCGGAACCACAGACTTAGAAATCGCCAGCTCATATACAGTGCATAAAATATATTTATATATATATACCCTTATACACCATTTTAATAAAAAAATATCACAAAATTCTATTAAGTCCCTCGGGAAGAGTGAAAGACGCGCACGTTCATTTTCAGAGCTCCTAGACCTTCCTATAAGAAGTTAGCCAAAAAGTAGCTTCGAAAAACGCTTTGGGTAAGTTTCAGAGTTGCTTCTAATGTACCAAAGCTGGACTTAGACATAATTTCACTCTCACAACATTATGGCTGGTTGGAGACAGTCCGAACCACAAGTACCGGGTCCATGGTTCTGGCCGTATACTGGGGGGACGGGGACGACTCCCATTAACCCCTGACTATACCGGGGATACGCTTATCACAATGCCTTTCTGGTCTGTGCTGAAGCAGGGCATTCTGGCAGCCAAGTGGCTTGACCTTTATTAGTGAGCCTGGTTACCCCCTCACGGAACCACAGACTTAGAAATCGCCAGCTCATATACAGTGCATAAAATATATTTATATATACTGTATACCCTTATACACCATTTTAATAAAAAATATCACAAAATTCTTCTAAGTCCCTCGGGAAGAGTGACAGACGCGCACGTTCATTTTTAGAGCTCCTAGACCTTCCTATAAGAAGTTAGCCAAAAAGTAGCTTCGAAAAAAGCTTAGGTTAAGTTTCAGAGTTGCTTCTAATGTACCAAAGCTGGACTTAGACATAATTTCACTCTCACAACATTATGGCTGGTTGGAGACAGTCCGAACCACAAATACCGGGTCCATGGTTCTGGGCGTATACTGGGGGGGACGGGGACGACTCCCATTAACCCCTGACTATACCGGGGATACGCTTATCACAATGACTTTCTGGTCTGTGCTGAAGCAGGGCATTCTGGCAGCCAAGTGACTTGACCTTTATTAGTGAGCCTGGTTACCCCCTCTCGGAACCACAGACTTAGAAATCGCCAGCTCATATACAGTGCATAAAATATATTTACTGCACCGACACACTTTATTCGAGCAAATACCCAGTATGTACCTGGCAGATACCTGGAATGCGCCGCTCCTCACCTCTGACAAGCCCCGTTGCGTTTGCCTTCCCAGCCTGGGTTCATGCCTGGCTGACGGGCGGCTGATCTGTTAAATGATAATGATTAGGATTTAATAGGCTGCAATGCTTCGCGTGTCTACCAGATGGCATAAATTCATGAATTGTATTGCAGTATATATATATATACTGTGCAGTATTGCAGCCAGGGGGAATAAAATGCTTCAATCCCTGCTTGGAAAATACCTCAATGCACTCGGGCAGAAAACAGTCACAAACCTCAATACACCCGGGTATACCCGAATTCGTGGGACTAGCCGAGCTCGAATAAAGTGTGTCGCCAGTGTATATATATATACCCTTATACACCATTTTAATAAAAAAATATCACAAAATTCTATTAAGTCCCTCGGGAAGAGTGAAAGACGCGCACGTTCATTTTCAGAGCTCCTAGACCTTCCTATAAGAAGTTAGCCAAAAAGTAGCTTCGAAAAACGCTTTGGGTAAGTTTCAGAGTTGCTTCTAATGTACCAAAGCTGGACTTAGACATAATTTCACTCTCACAACATTATGGCTGGTTGGAGACAGTCCGAACCACAAGTACCGGGTCCATGGTTCTGGGCGTATACTGGGGGGGACGGGGACGACTCCCATTAACCCCTGACTATACCGGGGATACGCTTATCACAATGACTTTCTGGTCTGTGCTGAAGCAGGGCATTCTGGCAGCCAAGTGACTTGACCTTTATTAGTGAGCCTGGTTACCCCCTCTCGGAACCACAGACTTAGAAATCGCCAGCTCATATACAGTGCATAAAATATATTTATATATATATACCCTTATACACCATTTTAATAAAAAAATATCACAAAATTCTATTAAGTCCCTCGGGAAGAGTGAAAGACGCGCACGTTCATTTTCAGAGCTCCTAGACCTTCCTATAAGAAGTTAGCCAAAAAGTAGCTTCGAAAAACGCTTTGGGTAAGTTTCAGAGTGGCTTCTAATGTACCAAAGCTGGACTTAGACATAATTTCACTCTCACAACATTATGGCTGGTTGGAGACAGTCCGAACCACAAGTACCGGGTCCATGGTTCTGGCCGTATACTGGGGGGACGGGGACGACTCCCATTAACCCCTGACTATACCGGGGATACGCTTATCACAATGCCTTTCTGGTCTGTGCTGAAGCAGGGCATTCTGGCAGCCAAGTGGCTTGACCTTTATTAGTGAGCCTGGTTACCCCCTCACGGAACCACAGACTTAGAAATCGCCAGCTCATATACAGTGCATAAAATATATTTATATATATACCCTTATACACCATTTTAATAAAAAATATCACAAAATTCTTCTAAGTCCCTCGGGAAGAGTGAAAGACGCGCACGTTCATTTTCAGAGCTCCAAGACCTTCCTATAAGAAGTTAGCCAAAAAGTAGCTTCGAAAAACGCTTAGGGTAAGTTTCAGAGTTGCTTCTAATGTACCAAAGCTGGACTTAGACATAATTTCACTCTCACAACATTATGGCTGGTTGGAGACAGTCCGAACCACAAGTACCGGGTCCGTGGTTCTGGGCGTATACTGGGGGGACGGGGACGACTCCCATTAACCCCTGACTATACCGGGGATACGCTTATCACAATGCCTTTCTGGTCTGTGCTGAAGCAGGGCATTCTGGCAGCCAAGTGGCTTGACCTTTATTAGTGAGCCTGGTTACCCCCTCTCGGAACCACAGACTTAGAAATCACCAGCTCATATACAGTGCATAAAATATATTTATATATATACCCTTATACACCATTTTAATTAAAAATATCACAAAATTCTTCTAAGTCCCTCGGGAAGAGTGAAAGACGCGCACATTCATTTTCAGAGCTCCTAGACCTTCCTATAAGAAGTTAGCCAAAAAGTAGCTTCGAAAAACGCTTAGGTTGAGTTTCAGAGTTGCTTCTAATGTACCAAAGCTGGACTTAGACATAATTTCACTCTCACAACATTATGGCTGGTTGGAGACAGTCCGAACCACAAGTACCGGGTCCATGGTTCTGGGCGTATACTGGGGGGGACGGGGACGACTCCCATTAACCCCTGACTATACCGGGGATACGCTTATCACAATGCCTTTCTGGTCTGTGCTGAAGCAGGGCATTCTGCCAGCCAAGTGACTTGACCTTTATTAGTGAGCCTGGTTACCCCCTCTCGGAACCACAGACTTAGAAATCGCCAGCTCATATACAGTGCATAAAATATATTTATATATATACCCTTATACACCATTTTAATTAAAAATATCACAAAATTCTTCTAAGTCCCTCGGGAAGAGTGAAAGACGCGCACATTCATTTTGAGAGCTCCTAGACCTTCCTATAAGAAGTTAGCCAAAAAGTAGCTTCGAAAAACGCTTAGGTTGAGTTTCAGAGTTGCTTCTAATGTACCAAAGCTGGACTTAGACATAATTTCACTCTCACAACATTATGGCTGGTTGGAGACAGTCCGAACCACAAGTACCGGGTCCATGGTTCTGGGCGTATACTGGGGGGGACGGGGACGACTCCCATTAACCCCTGACTAAACCGGGGATACGCTTATCACAATGCCTTTCTGGTCTGTGCTGAAGCAGGGCATTCTGGCAGCCAAGTGGCTTGACCTTTATTAGTGAGCCTGGTTACCCCCTCTCGGAACCACAGACTTAGAAATCGCCAGCTCATATACAGTGCATACAATATATTTATATATATACCCTTATACACCATTTTAATAAAAAATATCACAAAATTCTTCTAAGTCCCTCGGGAAGAGTGAAAGACGCGCACGTGCATTTTTAGAGCTCCTAGACCTTCCTATAAGAAGTTAGCCAAAAAGTAGCTTCGAAAAACGCTTAGGTTGAGTTTCAGAGTTGCTTCTAATGTACCAAAGCTGGACTTAGACATAATTTCACTCTCACAACATTATGGCTGGTTGGAGACAGTCCGAACCACAAGTACCGGGTCCATGGTTCTGGGCGTATACTGGGGGGGACGGGGACGACTCCCATTAACCCCTGACTAAACCGGGGATACGCTTATCACAATGCCTTTCTGGTCTGTGCTGAAGCAGGGCATTCTGGCAGCCAAGTGGCTTGACCTTTATTAGTGAGCCTGGTTACCCCCTCTCGGAACCACAGACTTAGAAATCGCCAGCTCATATACAGTGCATACAATATATTTATATATATACCCTTATACACCATTTTAATAAAAAATATCACAAAATTCTTCTAAGTCCCTCGGGAAGAGTGAAAGACGCGCACGTGCATTTTTAGAGCTCCTAGACCTTCCTATAAGAAGTTAGCCAAAAAGTAGCTTCGAAAAACGCTTAGGTTAAGTTTCAGAGTTGCTTCTAATGTACCAAAGCTGGACTTAGACATAATTTCACTCTCACAACATTATGGCTGGTTGGAGACAGTCCGAACCACAAGTACCGGGTCCATGGTTCTGGGCGTATACTGGGGGGGACGGGGACGACTCCCATTAACCCCTGACTATACCGGGGATACGCTTATCACAATGCCTTTCTGGTCTGTGCTGAAGCAGGGCATTCTGCCAGCCAAGTGACTTGACCTTTATTAGTGAGCCTGGTTACCCCCTCTCGGAACCACAGACTTAGAAATCGCCAGCTCATATACAGTGCATAAAATATATTTATATATATACCCTTATACACCATTTTAATTAAAAATATCACAAAATTCTTCTAAGTCCCTCGGGAAGAGTGAAAGACGCGCACATTCATTTTGAGAGCTCCTAGACCTTCCTATAAGAAGTTAGCCAAAAAGTAGCTTCGAAAAACGCTTAGGGTAAGTTTCAGAGTTGCTTCTAATGTACCAAAGCTGGACTTAGACATAATTTCACTCTCACAACATTATGGCTGGTTGGAGACAGTCCGAACCACAAGTACCGGGTCCATGGTTCTGGGCGTATACTGGGGGGGACGGGGACGACTCCCATTAACCCCTGACTATACCGGGGATACGCTTATCACAATGACTTTCTGGTCTGTGCTGAAGCAGGGCATTCTGGCAGCCAAGTGGCTTGACCTTTATTAGTGAGCCTGGTTACCCCCTCTCGGAACCACAGACTTAGAAATCGCCAGCTCATATACAGTGCATAAAATATATTTATATATATATCCTTATACACCATTTTAATAAAAAATATCACAAAATTCTATTAAGTCCCTCGGGAAGAGTGAAGGACGCGCACGTTCATTTTCAGAGCTCCTAGACCTTCCTATAAGAAGTTAGCCAAAAAGTAGCTTCGAAAAACGCTTAGGTTAAGTTTCAGAGTTGCTTCTAATGTACCAATGCTGGACTTAGACATAATTTCACTCTCACAACATTATGGCTGGTTGGAGACAGTCCGAACCACAAGTACCGGGTCCATGGTTCTGGGCGTATACTGGGGGGACGGGGACGACTCCCATTAACCCCTGACTATACCGGGGATACGCTTATCACAATGCCTTTCTGGTCTGTGCTGAAGCAGGGCATTCTGGCAGCCAAGTGGCTTGACCTTTATTAGTGAGCCTGGTTACCCCCTCTCGGAACCACAGACTTAGAAATCGCCAGCTCATATACAGTGCATAAAATATATTTATATATATACCCTTATACACCATTTTAATAAAAAATATCACAAAATTCTTCTAAGTCCCTCGGGAAGAGTGACAGACGCGCACGTTCATTTTTAGAGCTCCTAGACCTTCCTATAAGAAGTTAGCCAAAAAGTAGCTTCGAAAAACGCTTAGGTTAAGTTTCAGAGTTGCTTCTAATGTACCAAAGCTGGACTTAGACATAATTTCACTCTAACAACATTATGGCTGGTTGGAGACAGTCCGAACCACAAGTACCGGGTCCATGGTTCTGAGCGTATACTGGGGGGGACGGGGACGACTCCCATTAACCCCTGACTATACCGGGGATACGCTTATCACAATGACTTTCTGGTCTGTGCTGAAGCAGGGCATTCTGGCAGCCAAGTGACTTGACCTTTATTAGTGAGCCTGGTTACCCCCTCTCGGAACCACAGACTTAGAAATCGCCAGCTCATATACAGTGCATAAAATATATTTATATATATATACCCTTATACACCATTTTAATAAAAAAATATCACAAAATTCTATTAAGTCCCTCGGGAAGAGTGAAAGACGCGCACGTTCATTTTCAGAGCTCCTAGACCTTCCTATAAGAAGTTAGCCAAAAAGTAGCTTCGAAAAACGCTTTGGGTAAGTTTCAGAGTTGCTTCTAATGTACCAAAGCTGGACTTAGACATAATTTCACTCTCACAACATTATGGCTGGTTGGAGACAGTCCGAACCACAAGTACCGGGTCCATGGTTCTGGCCGTATACTGGGGGGACGGGGACGACTCCCATTAACCCCTGACTATACCGGGGATACGCTTATCACAATGCCTTTCTGGTCTGTGCTGAAGCAGGGCATTCTGGCAGCCAAGTGGCTTGACCTTTATTAGTGAGCCTGGTTACCCCCTCACGGAACCACAGACTTAGAAATCGCCAGCTCATATACAGTGCATAAAATATATTTATATATACTGTATACCCTTATACACCATTTTAATAAAAAATATCACAAAATTCTTCTAAGTCCCTCGGGAAGAGTGACAGACGCGCACGTTCATTTTTAGAGCTCCTAGACCTTCCTATAAGAAGTTAGCCAAAAAGTAGCTTCGAAAAAAGCTTAGGTTAAGTTTCAGAGTTGCTTCTAATGTACCAAAGCTGGACTTAGACATAATTTCACTCTCACAACATTATGGCTGGTTGGAGACAGTCCGAACCACAAATACCGGGTCCATGGTTCTGGGCGTATACTGGGGGGGACGGGGACGACTCCCATTAACCCCTGACTATACCGGGGATACGCTTATCACAATGACTTTCTGGTCTGTGCTGAAGCAGGGCATTCTGGCAGCCAAGTGACTTGACCTTTATTAGTGAGCCTGGTTACCCCCTCTCGGAACCACAGACTTAGAAATCGCCAGCTCATATACAGTGCATAAAATATATTTATATATATATACCCTTATACACCATTTTAATAAAAAAATATCACAAAATTCTATTAAGTCCCTCGGGAAGAGTGAAAGACGCGCACGTTCATTTTCAGAGCTCCTAGACCTTCCTATAAGAAGTTAGCCAAAAAGTAGCTTCGAAAAACGCTTTGGGTAAGTTTCAGAATTGCTTCTAATGTACCAAAGCTGGACTTAGACATAATTTCACTCTCACAACATTATGGCTGGTTGGAGACAGTCCGAACCACAAGTACCGGGTCCATGGTTCTGGCCGTATACTGGGGGGACGGGGACGACTCCCATTAACCCCTGACTATACCGGGGATACGCTTATCACAATGCCTTTCTGGTCTGTGCTGAAGCAGGGCATTCTGGCAGCCAAGTGGCTTGACCTTTATTAGTGAGCCTGGTTACCCCCTCACGGAACCACAGACTTAGAAATCGCCAGCTCATATACAGTGCATAAAATATATTTATATATATACCCTTATACACCATTTTAATAAAAAATATCACAAAATTCTTCTAAGTCCCTCGGGAAGAGTGACAGACGCGCACGTTCATTTTTAAAGCTCCTAGACCTTCCTATAAGAAGTTAGCCAAAAAGTAGCTTCGAAAAACGCTTAGGTTAAGTTTCAGAGTTGCTTCTAATATACCAAAGCTGGACTTAGACATAATTTCACTCTCACAACATTATGGCTGGTTGGAGACAGTCCGAACCACAAGTACCGGGTCCATGGTTCTGGGCGTATACTGGGGGGGACGGGGACGACTCCCATTAACCCCTGACTATACCGGGGATACGCTTATCACAATGACTTTCTGGTCTGTGCTGAAGCAGGGCATTCTGGCAGCCAAGTGACTTGACCTTTATTAGTGAGCCTGGTTACCCCCTCTCGGAACCACAGACTTAGAAATCGCCAGCTCATATACAGTGCATAAAATATATTTATATATATATACCCTTATACACCATTTTAATAAAAAAATATCACAAAATTCTATTAAGTCCCTCGGGAAGAGTGAAAGACGCGCACGTTCATTTTCAGAGCTCCTAGACCTTCCTATAAGAAGTTAGCCAAAAAGTAGCTTCGAAAAACGCTTTGGGTAAGTTTCAGAGTGGCTTCTAATGTACCAAAGCTGGACTTAGACATAATTTCACTCTCACAACATTATGGCTGGTTGGAGACAGTCCGAACCACAAGTACCGGGTCCATGGTTCTGGCCGTATACTGGGGGGACGGGGACGACTCCCATTAACCCCTGACTATACCGGGGATACGCTTATCACAATGCCTTTCTGGTCTGTGCTGAAGCAGGGCATTCTGGCAGCCAAGTGGCTTGACCTTTATTAGTGAGCCTGGTTACCCCCTCACGGAACCACAGACTTAGAAATCGCCAGCTCATATACAGTGCATAAAATATATTTATATATATACCCTTATACACCATTTTAATAAAAAATATCACAAAATTCTTCTAAGTCCCTCGGGAAGAGTGACAGACGCGCACGTTCATTTTTAGAGCTCCTAGACCTTCCTATAAGAAGTTAGCCAAAAAGTAGCTTCGAAAAAAGCTTAGGTTAAGTTTCAGAGTTGCTTCTAATGTACCAAAGCTGGACTTAGACATAATTTCACTCTCACAACATTATGGCTGGTTGGAGACAGTCCGAACCACAAATACCGGGTCCATGGTTCTGGGCGTATACTGGGGGGGACGGGGACGACTCCCATTAACCCCTGACTATACCGGGGATACGCTTATCACAATGACTTTCTGGTCTGTGCTGAAGCAGGGCATTCTGGCAGCCAAGTGACTTGACCTTTATTAGTGAGCCTGGTTACCCCCTCTCGGAACCACAGACTTAGAAATCGCCAGCTCATATACAGTGCATAAAATATATTTATATATATATACCCTTATACACCATTTTAATAAAAAAATATCACAAAATTCTATTAAGTCCCTCGGGAAGAGTGAAAGACGCGCACGTTCATTTTCAGAGCTCCTAGACCTTCCTATAAGAAGTTAGCCAAAAAGTAGCTTCGAAAAACGCTTTGGGTAAGTTTCAGAGTTGCTTCTAATGTACCAAAGCTGGACTTAGACATAATTTCACTCTCACAACATTATGGCTGGTTGGAGACAGTCCGAACCACAAGTACCGGGTCCATGGTTCTGGCCGTATACTGGGGGGACGGGGACGACTCCCATTAACCCCTGACTATACCGGGGATACGCTTATCACAATGCCTTTCTGGTCTGTGCTGAAGCAGGGCATTCTGGCAGCCAAGTGGCTTGACCTTTATTAGTGAGCCTGGTTACCCCCTCACGGAACCACAGACTTAGAAATCGCCAGCTCATATACAGTGCATAAAATATATTTATATATATACCCTTATACACCATTTTAATAAAAAATATCACAAAATTCTTCTAAGTCCCTCGGGAAGAGTGACAGACGCGCACGTTCATTTTTAAAGCTCCTAGACCTTCCTATAAGTAGTTAGCCAAAAAGTAGCTTCGAAAAACGCTTAGGTTAAGTTTCAGAGTTGCTTCTAATATACCAAAGCTGGACTTAGACATAATTTCACTCTCACAACATTATGGCTGGTTGGAGACAGTCCGAACCACAAGTACCGGGTCCATGGTTCTGGGCGTATACTGGGGGGGACGGGGACGACTCCCATTAACCCCTGACTATACCGGGGATACGCTTATCACAATGACTTTCTGGTCTGTGCTGAAGCAGGGCATTCTGGCAGCCAAGTGACTTGACCTTTATTAGTGAGCCTGGTTACCCCCTCTCGGAACCACAGACTTAGAAATCGCCAGCTCATATACAGTGCATAAAATATATTTATATATATATACCCTTATACACCATTTTAATAAAAAAATATCACAAAATTCTATTAAGTCCCTCGGGAAGAGTGAAAGACGCGCACGTTCATTTTCAGAGCTCCTAGACCTTCCTATAAGAAGTTAGCCAAAAAGTAGCTTCGAAAAACGCTTTGGGTAAGTTTCAGAGTGGCTTCTAATGTACCAAAGCTGGACTTAGACATAATTTCACTCTCACAACATTATGGCTGGTTGGAGACAGTCCGAACCACAAGTACCGGGTCCATGGTTCTGGCCGTATACTGGGGGGACGGGGACGACTCCCATTAACCCCTGACTATACCGGGGATACGCTTATCACAATGCCTTTCTGGTCTGTGCTGAAGCAGGGCATTCTGGCAGCCAAGTGGCTTGACCTTTATTAGTGAGCCTGGTTACCCCCTCACGGAACCACAGACTTAGAAATCGCCAGCTCATATACAGTGCATAAAATATATTTATATATATACCCTTATACACCATTTTAATAAAAAATATCACAAAATTCTTCTAAGTCCCTCGGGAAGAGTGAAAGACGCGCACGTTCATTTTCAGAGCTCCAAGACCTTCCTATAAGAAGTTAGCCAAAAAGTAGCTTCGAAAAACGCTTAGGTTAAGTTTCAGAGTTGCTTCTAATGTACCAATGCTGAACTTAGACATAATTTCACTCTCACAACATTATGGCTGGTTGGAGACAGTCCGAACCACAAGTACCGGGTCCATGGTTCTGGCCGTATACTGGGGGGACGGGGACGACTCCCATTAACACCTGACTATACCGGGGATACGCTTATCACAATGCCTTTCTGGTCTGTGCTGAAGCAGGGCATTCTGGCAGCCAAGTGGCTTGACCTTTATTAGTGAGCCTGGTTACCCCCTCTCGGAACCACAGACTTAGAAATCGCCAGCTCATATACAGTGCATAAAATATATTTATATATATACCCTTATACACCATTTTAATAAAAAATATCACAAAATTCTTCTAAGTCCCTCGGGAAGAGTGAAAGACGCGCACGTTCATTTTCAGAGCTCCTAGACCTTCCTATAAGAAGTTAGCCAAAAAGTAGCTTCGAAAAACGCTTAGGGTAAGTTTCAGAGTTGCTTCTAATGTACCAAAGCTGGACTTAGACATAATTTCACTCTCACAACATTATGGCTGGTTGGAGACAGTCCGAACCACAAGTACCGGGTCCATGGTTCTGGGCGTATACTGGGGGGACGGGGACGACTCCCATTAACCCCTGACTATACCGGGGATACGCTTATCACAATGCCTTTCTGGTCTGTGCTGAAGCAGGGCATTCTGGCAGCCAAGTGGCTTGACCTTTATTAGTGAGCCTGGTATGTAATAATACTATCCTTATCCCTGTATGTACAGCGCCGCCATCACTGTCAATGGGTAGAAAGTACTTTTCTCCACCCCTGTTATTGCCACAGACTTGCCCTATACAGGGCGCCGCCGTCACTGTCAGTGCTATGTAATACTATCCTTATCACTGTATCTACAGCGCAGCCGTCACTGTCACTGCTATGTAATAATACTTTCCTTATCCCTGTATGTACAGTGCCGCCGTCACAGTCACTGCTATGCAATAATACTATCCTTATCCCTGTATGTACAGCGCCGCCGTCACTGTCAGTGCTATGTAATAATACTATATTATCCCTGTATGTACAGCGCCACCGTCACTGTCAGTGCTATGTAATAATACTATCCTTGTCCCTGTGTGTACAGCGCCGCGGTCACTGTCAGTGCTATGTAATAATACTATTCTTATCCCTGTATGTACAGCGCCACCGTCACTGTCAGTGCTATGTAATAATACTATCCTTATCCCTGTATGTACAGCGCCGCCGTTACTGTCAGTGCTATGTAATTGTACCTACAGGGATAAGGATAGTATTACATAGCACTGACAGTGACGGCGGCGCTGTACATACAGGGATAAGGATATTATTATTACATAGCACTGACAGTAACGGCGGCGCTGTACATACAGGGATAAGGATAGTATTATTACATAGCAGTGACAGTGACGGCGGCGCTGTACATACAGGGATAAGGATAGTATTACATAGCACTGACAGTGACGCGGCGCTGTACATACAGGGATAAGGATAGTATTACATAGCACTGACAGTGACGGTGGTGCTGTACATACAGGGATAAGGAGAGTATTACACAGCACTGACAGTGACGGCGGCGCTGTACATACAGGGATAAGGATAGTATTACATAGCATTGACAGTGACGGCGGCGCTGTACATACAGGGATAAGGAAATTATTATTACATAGCACTGACAGTGACGGCGGCGCTGTACATACAGGGATAAGGATAGTATTATTACATAGCACTGACAGTGACGGCGGCGCTGTACATACAGGGATAAGGATAGTATTACATAGAACTGACAGTGACGGCGGCGCTGTACAGACAGGGATAAGGATAGCATTACATAGCACTGACAGTGACGGCGGCGCTGTACATACAGGGATAAGGATAGTATTATTACATAGCACTGACAGTGACGGCGGCGCTGTACATACAGGGATAAGTATAGTATTATTACATAGCACTGACAGTGACGGCGGCGCAGTACATACAGGGATTAGGATAGTATTATTACACATCACTGACAGTGACAGCGGCGCTGTACATACAGGGATAGGATAGTATTATTACACAGCAGTGACAGTGACGGCGGCGCTGTACATACAGGGATAAGGATAGTATTATTACACAGCACTGACAGTGACGACGGCGCTGTACATACAGGGATAAGGATAGTATTATTACATAGCACTGACAATGACGGCGGCGTTGTACATACAAGGATAAGAATAGTATTATTACATAGCACTGACAGTGACGGCGGCGCTGTACATAAAGGGATAAGAATAGTATTATTACATAGCACTGACAGTGATGGCGGCGCTTTACAAACAGGGATTAGAATAGTATTATTGCATAGCACTGACAGTGACAGCGGCGCTGTACATACAGGGATAAGAATAGTATTATTACATAGCACTGACAGTGATGGCGGCGCTGTACATACAGGGATAAGGATAGTATTATTACATAGCACTGACAGTGACGGCGGCGCTGTACATACAGGGATAAGGATAGTATTATTACATAGCACTGACAGTGATGGCGGCGCTGTACATACATATAGGGATAAGCGCCGCCGTCACTGTCAGTACTGTCTTATATATCCTATCTTATCCCTGTTTCTACAGCGCCGCCGTCACTGTCACTGCTATGTAATAATACTATCATTATACCTGTATGTACAGTGCCGCCGTCACTGTTACTACTATGTAATAATACTATCCTTATCTCTGTATGTACAGCGCCGCCGTCACTGTCAGTGCTATGTAATAATACTATCCTTATCCCTGTATGTACAGCGCCGCCGTCACTGTCAGTGCTATGTAATACTATCCTTATCCCTGTATGTACAGCGCCGCCGTCACTGTCAGTTCTATGTAATACTATCCTTATCCCTGTATGTACAGCGCCGCCTTCACTGTCACTGCTACACTGGCGACACACTTTATTCGAGCTCGGCTAGTCCCACGAATTCGGGTATACCCGGGTGTATTGAGGTTTGTGACTGTTTTCTGCCCGAGTGCATTGGGTTATTTTCCAGACAGGGATTGAAGCATTTTATTCCCGCTGGCTGCAATACTGCACAGTATATATATATATACTGCATTACAATTCATGAATTTATGCCATCTGGTAGACACGCGAAGCATTGCAGACTATTAAATCCTAATCATGATCATTTAACAGATCAGCCGCCCGTCAGCCAGGCATGAACCCAGGCTGGGAAGGCAAACGCAACGGGGCTTGTCAGAGGTGAGGAGCGGCGCATTTCAGGTATCTGCCAGGTACATACTGGGTATTTGCTCGAATAAAGTGTGTCGGTGCAGTATGTAATAATACAATCCTTATCCCTGTATGTACAGCCCCGCTGTCACTGGCAGTGCTATGTAATACTATCCTTATCCCTGTATGTACAGCGCCGCCGTCACTGTCAGTTCTATGTAATACTATCCTTATCCCTGTATGTACAGCGCCGCCGTCACTGTCACTGCTATGTAATAATATTATCCTTAACCCTGTATATACAGCGCCACCGTCACTGTCAGTGCTATGTAATAATAATATCCTTATCCCTGTATGTACAGCGCCGCCGTCACTGTCAGTGCTATGTAATAATACTATCCTTATCCCTGTATGTACAGTGCCACCATCACTGTCAGTGCTATGTAATAATACTATCCTTATCCCTGTATGTACAGCGCCACCGTCACTGTCAGTGCTATGTAATAATACTATCCTTATCCCTGTATGTACAGCGCCGCCGTCACTGTCAGTGCTATGTAATAATACTATCCTTATCCCTGTATGTACAGCGCCGCCGTCACTGTCAGTGCTATGCAATAATACTATTCTTATCCCTGTTTGTAAAGCGCCGCCATCACTGTCAGTGCTATGTAATAATACTATTCTTATCCCTTTATGTACAGCACCGCCGTCACTGTCAGTGCTATGTAATAATACTATCCTTATCCCTGTATGTATAGCACCTCCGTCACTGTCAGTGCTAGAATTACATAGCACTGACAGTGACGGCGGCACTGTACATACAGGGATAAGGATAGTATTATTACATAGCTCTGACAGTGACGGCGGCGCTGTACACACAGGGATTAGGATAGTATTATTACATAGCACTGACAGTGACGGCGGCGCTGTACATACAGGGATAAGGATAGTATTACATAGCACTGACAGTGACAGCGGCTATGTACATACAGGGATAAGGATAGTATTACATAGCACTGACAGTGATGGCGGTGCTGTACATACAGGGATAAGAATAGTATTATTGCACAGCACTGACAGTGACAGCGGCGCTGTACTTACAGGGATAAGGATAGCTAATGCTAGCACTGACAGTGACGGTGGCGCTGTACATACAGGGATAAGGATAGGATATATAAGACAGCACTGACAGTGATGGCGGCGCTGTACATACAGGGATAAGGATAGTATTATTACATAGCACTGACAGTGACGGTGGCGCGGTACATACAGGGAGAAGGATAGTATTATTACATAGCACTGACAGTGACGGCGGTGCTGTACATACAGGGATAAGGATAGTATTATTACATAGCACTGACAGTGACGGCGGCGCTGTACATACAGGGATAAGAATAGAATTATTACATAGCACTGACAGTGACGGCGGCGCTGTACATACAGGGATAAGGATAGTATTACATAGCACTGACAGTGACGGCGGGGCTGTACATACAGGGATAAGAATAGTATTATTGCACAGCACTGACAGTGATGGCGGTGCTGCACATACAGGGTTAAGGATAGCATTATTACATAGCACTGACAGTGACGGCGGCGCTGTACATACAGGGATAAGGATAGGATATATAAGACAGTACTGACAGTGACGGCGGCGCTTATCCCTGTATGTACAGCGCCGCCGTCACTGTCAGTGCTATGTAATAATACTATCCTTATCCCTGTATGTACAGCGCCGCCGTCACTGTCAGTGCTATGTAATAATACTATCCTTATCCCTGTATGTACAGCGCCGCCATCACTGTCTGTGGGTAGAAAGTACTTTTCTCCACCCCTGTTATTGCCACAGACTTGCCCTTTACAGGGCGCCGCCGTCACTGTCAGTGCTATGTAATACTATCCTTATCCCTGTATCTACAGCGCCGCCGTCACATTCACTGCTATGTAATAATACTATACTTATCCCTGTATGTACAGTGCCGCCGTCACTGTCACTGCTATGCAATAATACTATCCTTATCTCTGTATGTACAGCGCCGCCGTCACTGTCAGTGCTATGTAATAATACTATACTTATCCCTGTATGTACAGCGCCACCGCCATGTCAGTGCTATGTAATAATACTATCCTTATCCCTGTATGTACAGCGCCGCAGTCACTGTCAGTGCTATGTAATAATATTATTCTTATCCCTGTATGTACAACGCCGCCGTTACTGTCAGTGCTATGTAATTGTACATACAGGGATAAGGATAGTGTTACATAGCACTGACAGTGACGGCGGCGCTGTACATACAGGGATAAGTATAGTATTATTACATAGCAGTGACAGTGATGGCGGCGCTGTACATACAGGGATAAGGATAGTATTACATAGAACTGACAGTGATGGCGGCGCTGTACATACAGGGATAAGGATAGTATTACATAGCACTGACAGTGACGGCGGTGCTGTCCATACAGGGATAAGGATAGTATTACACAGCACTGACAGTGACGGCGGCGCTGTACATACAGGGATAAGGATAGTATTACATAGCACTGACAGTGACGGCGGCGCTGTACATACAGGGATAAGGATAGTATTATTACATACCAGTGACAGTGATGGCGGCGCTGTACATACAGGGATAAGGATAGCATTACATAGAACTGACAGTGACGGCGGTGCTGTACTTACAGGGATAAGGATAGTATTACATAGCACTGACAGTGACGGCGGCGCTGTACATACAGGGATAAGGATAGTATTATTACATAGCACTGACAGTGACGGTGGCGCTGTACATACAGGGAAAAGGATAGTATTATTACATAGCACTGACAGTGACGGCGGCGCTGTACATACAGGGATAAGTATAGTATTATTACATAGCAGTGACAGTGACGACGGCGCTGTACATACAGGGATAAGGATAGTATTACATAGAACTGACAGTGACGGCGGCGCTGTACATACAGGGATAAGGATAGTATTATTACATAGCACTGACAGTAACGGTGGCGCTGTACATACAGGGATAAGGATAGTATTATTACATAGCACGGACAGTGACGGCGGCGCTGAACATACAGGGATAAGGATAGTATTACATAGCACTGACAGTGACGGCGGTGCTGTACATACAGGGATAAGGATAGTATTATTACATAGCACTGACAGTGACGGCGGCGCTGTACACACAGGGATTAGGATAGTATTATTACATAGCACTGACAGTGACGGCGGCGCTGTACATACAGGGATAAGGATAGTATTACATAGCACTGACAGTGACAGCGGCTATGTACATACAGGGATAAGGATAGTATTACATAGCACTGACAGTGATGTCGGTGCTGTACATACAGGGATAAGAATAGTATTATTGCACAGCACTGACAGTGACAGCGGCGCTGTACTTACAGGGATAAGGATAGCTAATGCTAGCACTGACAGTGACGGTGGCGCTGTACATACAGGGATAAGGATAGGATATATAAGACAGCACTGACAGTGATGGCGGCGCTGTACATACAGGGATAAGGATAGTATTATTACATAGCACTGACAGTGACGGTGGCGCTGTACATACAGGGAGAAGGATAGTATTATTACATAGCACTGACAGTGACGGCGGTGCTGTACATACAGGGATAAGGATAGTATTATTACATAGCACTGACAGTGACGGCGGCGCTGTACATACAGGGATAAGAATAGAATTATTACATAGCACTGACAGTGACGGCGGCGCTGTACATACAGGGATAAGGATAGTATTACATAGCACTGACAGTGACGGCGGGGCTGTACATACAGGGATAAGAATAGTATTATTGCACAGCACTGACAGTGATGGCGGTGCTGCACATACAGGGTTAAGGATAGCATTATTACATAGCACTGACAGTGACGGCGGCGCTGTACATACAGGGATAAGGATAGGATATATAAGACAGTACTGACAGTGACAGCGGCGCTTATCCCTGTATGTACAGCGCCGCCGTCACTGTCAGTGCTATGTAATAATACTATCCTTATCCCTGTATGTACAGCGCCGCCGTCACTGTCAGTGCTATGTAATAATACTATCCTTATCCCTGTATGTACAGCGCCGCCATCACTGTCTGTGGGTAGAAAGTACTTTTCTCCACCCCTGTTATTGCCACAGACTTGCCCTTTACAGGGCGCCGCCGTCACTGTCAGTGCTATGTAATACTATCCTTATCCCTGTATCTACAGCGCCGCCGTCACATTCACTGCTATGTAATAATACTATACTTATCCCTGTATGTATAGTGCCGCCGTCACTGTCACTGCTATGCAATAATACTATCCTTATCTCTGTATGTACAGCGCCGCCGTCACTGTCAGTGCTATGTAATAATACTATACTTATCCCTGTATGTACAGCGCCACCGCCATGTCAGTGCTATGTAATAATACTATCCTTATCCCTGTATGTACAGCGCCGCAGTCACTGTCAGTGCTATGTAATAATATTATTCTTATCCCTGTATGTACAACGCCGCCGTTACTGTCAGTGCTATGTAATTGTACATACAGGGATAAGGATAGTGTTACATAGCACTGACAGTGACGGCGGCGCTGTACATACAGGGATAAGGATAGTATTATTACATAGCAGTGACAGTGATGGCGGCGCTGTACATACAGGGATAAGGATAGTATTACATAGAACTGACAGTGATGGCGGCGCTGTACATACAGGGATAAGGATAGTATTACATAGCACTGACAGTGACGGCGGTGCTGTCCATACAGGGATAAGGATAGTATTACACAGCACTGACAGTGACGGCGGCGCTGTACATACAGGGATAAGGATAGTATTACATAGCACTGACAGTGACGGCGGCGCTGTACATACAGGGATAAGGATAGTATTATTACATACCAGTGACAGTGATGGCGGCGCTGTACATACAGGGATAAGGATAGTATTACATAGAACTGACAGTGACGGCGGTGCTGTACATACAGGGATAAGGATAGTATTACATAGCACTGACCGTGACGGCGGCGCTGTATATACAGGGATAAGGATAGTATTATTACATAGCACTGACAGTGACGGTGGCGCTGTACATACAGGGAAAAGGATAGTATTATTACATAGCACTGACAGTGACGGCGGCGCTGTACATACAGGGATAAGTATAGTATTATTACATAGCAGTGACAGTGACGACGGCGCTGTACATACAGGGATAAGGATAGTATTACATAGAACTGACAGTGACGGCGGCGCTGTACATACAGGGATAAGGATAGTATTATTACATAGCACTGACAGTGACGGTGGCGCTGTACATACAGGGATAAGGATAGTATTATTACATAGCACGGACAGTGACGGCGGCGCTGTACATACAGGGATAAGGATAGTATTACATAGCACTGACAGTGACGGCGGTGCTGTACATACAGGGATAAGGATAGTATTATTACACAGCACTGACAGTGACGGCGGCGCTGTACATACAGGGATAAGGATAGTATTATTACATAGCACTGACAGTGATGGCGGCGCTATACATACAGGGATAAGGATAGTATTACATAGCACTGACAGTGACGGCGGCGCTGTACATACAGGGATAAGGATAGTATTATTACATAGCACTGACAGTGACGGCGGCGCTGTACACACAGGGATAAGGATAGTATTATTACACAGCACTGACAGTGTAGGCGGCGCGGTACACACAGGGATAAGGATAGTATTACATAGCACTGACAGTGACGGCAGCGCCCTGTAAAGGGCAAGTCTGTGGCAATAACAGGGGTGGAGAAAATTACTTTCTACCCAATGACAGTGATGGCGGTGCTGTACAGTACATACAGGGATAAGGATAGTATTATTACATAGCACTGACAGTGACGGCGGCGCTGTACACACAGGGATAAGGATAGTATTATAACATAGCACTGACAGTGACGGCGGCGCTGTACATACAGGGATAAGGATAGTATTATTACATAGCACTGACAGTGACGGCGGCGCTGTACATACAGGGATAAGGATTGTATTATTACATAGCACTGACAGTGACGGCGGCGCTGTACATACAGGGATAAGGATAGTATTATTACATAGCACTGACAGTGACGGTTGCACTGTACATACAGGGATAAGGATAGTATTATTACATAGCACTGACAGTGATTGTGGCACTGTACATACAGGGATAAGGATAGTATTATTACATAGCACTGACAGTGACGGCGGCGCTGTACACACAGGGATAAGGATAGTATTACATAGCACTGACAGTGACGCGGCGCTGTACATAAAGGGATAAGTATAATATTACATAGCACTGACAGTGACGGCGACGCTGTACATACAGGGATAAGGATAGTATTACACAGCACTGACAGTGACGGCGGTGCTGTACATACAGGGATAAGGATAGTATTACATAGCACTGACAGTGACGGCGGCGCTGTACATACAGGGATAAGGATATTATTATTGCATAGCACTGACAGTGACGGCGGTGCTTTACATACAGGGATAAGGATAGTATTATTACATACCAGTGACAGTGACGGTTGCGCTGTACATACAGGGATAAGGATAGTATTACATAGAACTGACAGTGACGGCGGTGCTGTACATACAGGAATAAGGATAGTATTACATAGCACTGACAGTGACGGCGGCGCTGTGCATACAGGGATAAGGATAGTATTATTACATAGCACTGACAGTGACGGCGGCGCTGTACATACAGGGATAAGGATAGTATTATTACATAGCACTGACAGTGACGGCGGCGCTGTACATACAGGGATAAGTATAGTAATATTACGTAGCAGTGACAGTGACGACGGCGCTGTACATACAGGGATAAGGATAGTATTACATAGAACTGACAGTGACGGCGGCGCTGTACATACAGGGATAAGGATAGTATTACATAGCACTGACAGTGACGGCGGCGCTGTACATACAGGGATAAGGATAGTATTATTACATAGCACTGACAGTGACGGCGGCGCTGTACATACAGGGATAAGGATAGTATTATTACATAGCACTGACAGTGACGGCGGCGCTGTGCATACAGTGATAAGGATAGTATTATTACATAGCACTGACAGTTACGGCGGCGCTGAAAATACAGGGATAAGGATAGTATTACATAGAACTGACAGTGACGGCGGTGCTGTACATCAGGGATAAGGATAGTATTATTACACAGCATTGACAGTGACGGCGGCGCTGTACATACAGGGATAAGGATAGTATTATTACATAGCACTGACAGTGACGGCGGCGCTATACATACAGGGATAAGGATAGTATTACATAGCACTGACAGTGACGGCGGCGCTGTACATACAGGGATAAGGATAGTATTATTACATAGCACTGACAGTGACGGCTGCGCTGTACACACAGGGATAAGGATAGTATTATAACATAGCACTGACAGTGAAGGCGGCGCTGTACATACAGGGATAAGGATAGGATTATTACACAGCACTGACAGTGATGGCGGTGCTGTACACACAGGGATAAAAATAGTATTATTACATAGCACTGACAGTGACGGCGGCGCTGTACATACAGGGATAAGGATAGTATTATTACATAGCACTGACAGTGACGGTTGCGCTGTACATACAGGGATAAGGATAGTATTATTACATAGCACTGACAGTGACGGCGGCGCTGTACACACAGGGATAAGGATAGTATTACATAGCACTGACAGTGACGCGGCGCTGTACATACAGGGATAAGGATAGTATTACATAGCACTGACAGTGACGGCGATGCTGTACATACAGGGATAAGGATAGTATTACATAGCACTGACAGTGACGGCGGCGCTGTACATACAGGGATAAGGATAGTATTATTACATAGCACTGACAGTGACGGCGGTGCTGTACACACAGGGATAAGGATAGTATTATAACATAGCACTGACAGTGAAGGTGGCGCTGTACATACAGGGATAAGGATAGGATTATTACATAGCACTGACAGTGACGGCGGTGCTGTACACACAGGGATAAGGATAGTATTATTACATAGCACTGACAGTGACGGCGGCGCTGTACATACAGGGATAAGGATAGTATTATTACATAGCACTGACAGTGACGGTTGCGCTGTACATACAGGGATAAGGATAGTATTATTACATAGCACTGACAGTGACGGCGGCGCTGTACACACAGGGATAAGGATAGTATTACATAGCACTGACAGTGACGCGGCGCTGTACATACAGGGATAAGGATAGTATTATTACATAGCACTGACAGTGACGGTGGCGCTGTACATACAGGGATAAGGATAGTATTATTACATAGCACGGACAGTGACGGCGGCGCTGAACATACAGGGATAAGGATAGTATTACATAGCACTGACAGTGACGGCGGTGCTGTACATACAGGGATAAGGATAGTATTATTACACAGCACTGACAGTGACGGCGGCGCTGTACATACAGGGATAAGGATAGTATTATTACATAGCACTGACAGTGATGGCGGCGCTATACATACAGGGATAAGGATAGTATTACATAGCACTGACAGTGACGGCGGCGCTGTACATACAGGGATAAGGATAGTATTATTACATAGCACTGACAGTGACGGCGGCGCTGTACACACAGGGATAAGGATAGTATTATTACACAGCACTGACAGTGTAGGCGGCGCTGTACACACAGGGATAAGGATAGTATTACATAGCACTGACAGTGACGGCAGCGCCCTGTAAAGGGCAAGTCTGTGGCAATAACAGGGGTGGAGAAAATTACTTTCTACCCAATGACAGTGATGGCGGTGCTGTACAGTACATACAGGGATAAGGATAGTATTATTACATAGCACTGACAGTGACGGCGGCGCTGTACACACAGGGATAAGGATAGTATTATAACATAGCACTGACAGTGACGGCGGCGCTGTACATACAGGGATAAGGATAGTATTATTACATAGCACTGACAGTGACGGCGGCGCTGTACATACAGGGATAAGGATTGTATTATTACATAGCACTGACAGTGACGGCGGCGCTGTACATACAGGGATAAGGATAGTATTATTACATAGCACTGACAGTGACGGTTGCACTGTACATACAGGGATAAGGATAGTATTATTACATAGCACTGACAGTGATTGTGGCACTGTACATACAGGGATAAGGATAGTATTATTACATAGCACTGACAGTGACGGCGGCGCTGTACACACAGGGATAAGGATAGTATTACATAGCACTGACAGTGACGCGGCGCTGTACATAAAGGGATAAGTATAATATTACATAGCACTGACAGTGACGGCGACGCTGTACATACAGGGATAAGGATAGTATTACACAGCACTGACAGTGACGGCGGTGCTGTACATACAGGGATAAGGATAGTATTACATAGCACTGACAGTGACGGCGGCGCTGTACATACAGGGATAAGGATATTATTATTGCATAGCACTGACAGTGACGGCGGTGCTTTACATACAGGGATAAGGATAGTATTATTACATACCAGTGACAGTGACGGTTGCGCTGTACATACAGGGATAAGGATAGTATTACATAGAACTGACAGTGACGGCGGTGCTGTACATACAGGTATAAGGATAGTATTACATAGCACTGACAGTGACGGCGGCGCTGTGCATACAGGGATAAGGATAGTATTATTACATAGCACTGACAGTGACGGCGGCGCTGTACATACAGGGATAAGGATAGTATTATTACATAGCACTGACAGTGACGGCGGCGCTGTACATACAGGGATAAGTATAGTAATATTACGTAGCAGTGACAGTGACGACGGCGCTGTACATACAGGGATAAGGATAGTATTACATAGAACTGACAGTGACGGTGGCGCTGTACATACAGGGATAAGGATAGTATTACATAGCACTGACAGTGACGGCGGCGCTGTACATACAGGGATAAGGATAGTATTATTACATAGCACTGACAGTGACGGCGGCGCTGTACATACAGGGATAAGGATAGTATTATTACATAGCACTGACAGTGACGGCGGCGCTGTGCATACAGTGATAAGGATAGTATTATTACATAGCACTGACAGTTACGGCGGCGCTGAAAATACAGGGATAAGGATAGTATTACATAGAACTGACAGTGACGGCGGTGCTGTACATCAGGGATAAGGATAGTATTATTACACAGCATTGACAGTGACGGCGGCGCTGTACATACAGGGATAAGGATAGTATTATTACATAGCACTGACAGTGACGGCGGCGCTATACATACAGGGATAAGGATAGTATTACATAGCACTGACAGTGACGGCGGCGCTGTACATACAGGGATAAGGATAGTATTATTACATAGCACTGACAGTGACGGCTGCGCTGTACACACAGGGATAAGGATAGTATTATAACATAGCACTGACAGTGAAGGCGGCGCTGTACATACAGGGATAAGGATAGGATTATTACACAGCACTGACAGTGATGGCGGTGCTGTACACACAGGGATAAGGATAGTATTATTACATAGCACTGACAGTGACGGCGGCGCTGTACATACAGGGATAAGGATAGTATTATTACATAGCACTGACAGTGACGGTTGCGCTGTACATACAGGGATAAGGATAGTATTATTACATAGCACTGACAGTGACGGCGGCGCTGTACACACAGGGATAAGGATAGTATTACATAGCACTGACAGTGACGCGGCGCTGTACATACAGGGATAAGGATAGTATTACATAGCACTGACAGTGACGGCGATGCTGTACATACAGGGATAAGGATAGTATTACATAGCACTGACAGTGACGGCGGCGCTGTACATACAGGGATAAGGATAGTATTATTACATAGCACTGACAGTGACGGCGGTGCTGTACACACAGGGATAAGGATAGTATTATAACATAGCACTGACAGTGAAGGTGGCGCTGTACATACAGGGATAAGGATAGGATTATTACATAGCACTGACAGTGACGGCGGTGCTGTACACACAGGGATAAGGATAGTATTATTACATAGCACTGACAGTGACGGCGGCGCTGTACATACAGGGATAAGGATAGTATTATTACATAGCACTGACAGTGACGGTTGCGCTGTACATACAGGGATAAGGATAGTATTATTACATAGCACTGACAGTGACGGCGGCGCTGTACACACAGGGATAAGGATAGTATTACATAGCACTGACAGTGACGCGGCGCTGTACATACAGGGATAAGGATAGTATTACATAGCACTGACAGTGACGGCAATGCTGTACATACAGGGATAAGGATAGTATTACATAGCACTGACAGTGACGGCGGCGCTGTACATACAGGGATAAGGATAGTATTATTACATAGCACTGACAGTGACGGCGGTGCTGTACACACAGGGATAAGGATAGTATTATAACATAGCACTGACAGTGAAGGCGGCGCTGTACATACAGGGATAAGGATAGGATTATTACATAGCACTGACAGTGACGGCGGCGCTGTACATACAGGGATAAGGATAGTATTATTACATAGCACTGACAGTGACGGCGGCGCTGTACATACAGGGATAAGGATAGTATTATTACATAGCACTGACAGTGACGGTTGCGCTGTACATACAGGGATAAGGATAGTATTATTACATAGCACTGACAGTGACGGCGGCGCTGTACACACAGGGATAAGGATAGTATTACATAGCACTGACAGTGACGCGGCGCTGTACATACAGGGATAAGGATAGTATTACATAGCACTGACAGTGACGGCGATGCTGTACATACAGGGATAAGGATAGTATTACATAGCACTGACAGTGACGGCGGCGCTGTACATACAGGGATAAGGATAGTATTATTACATAGCACTGACAGTGACGGCGGCGCTGTACATACAGGGATAAGGATAGTATTATTACATAGCACTGACAGTGACGGCGGCGCTGTACATACAGGGATAAGGATAGTATTATTACATAGCACTGACAGTGACGGCGGCGCTGTGCATACAGGGATAAGGATAGTATTATTACATAGCACTGACAGTGACGGCGGAGCTGAAAATACAGGGATAAGGATAGTATTACATAGCACTGACAGTGACGGCGGTGCTGTACATACAGGGATAAGGATAGTATTATTACATAGCACTGACAATGACGGCGGCGCTATACATACAGGGATAAGGATAGTATTACATAGAACTGACAGTGACGGCGGCGCTGTACATACAGGGATAAGGATAGTATTATTACATAGCACTGACAGTGACGGCTGCGCTGTACACACAGGGATAAGGATAGTATTATTACACAGCACTGACAGTGTAGGTGCTGCTGTACACACAGGGATAAGGATAGTATTAAATAGCACTGACAGTGACGGCGGCGCCCGGTAAAGAGCAAGTCTGTGGCAATAACAGGGGTGAAGAAAAGTACTTTCTACCCACTGACAGTGATGGCGGCGAAGTACATACAGGGATAAGGATAGTATTATTACATAGCACTGACAGTGACGGCGGCGCTGTACACACAGGGATAAGGATAGTATTACATAGAACTGACAGTGACGGCGGTGCTGTACATACAGGGATAAGGAAAGTATTACATAGCACTGACAGTGACGGCGGCGCTGTGCATACAGGGATAAGGATAGTATTATTACATAGCACTGACAGTGACGGCGGCGCTGTACATACAGGGATAAGGATAGTATTATTACATAGCACTGACAGTGACGGCGGCGCTGTACATACAGGGATAAGTATAGTAATATTACATAGCAGTGACAGTGACGACGGCGCTGTACATACAGGGATAAGGATAGTATTACATAGAACTGACAGTGACGGCGGCGCTGTACATACAGGGATAAGGATAGTATTACATAGCACTGACAGTGACGGCGGCGCTGTACATACAGGGATAAGGATAGTATTATTACATAGCACTGACAGTGACGGCGGCGCTGTACATACAGGGATAAGGATAGTATTATTACATAGCACTGACAGTGACGGCGGCGCTGTACATACAGGGATAAGGATAGTATTATTACATAGCACTGACAGTGACGGCGGCGCTGTGCATACAGTGATAAGGATAGTATTATTACATAGCACTGACAGTTACGGCGGCGCTGAAAATACAGGGATAAGGATAGTATTACATAGAACTGACAGTGACGGCGGTGCTGTACATCAGGGATAAGGATAGTATTATTACACAGCATTGACAGTGACGGTGGCGCTGTACATACAGGGATAAAGGATAGTATTATTACATAGCACTGACAGTGACGGCGGCGCTATACATACAGGGATAAGGATAGTATTACATAGCACTGACAGTGACGGCGGCGCTGTACATACAGGGATAAGGATAGTATTATTACATAGCACTGACAGTGACGGCTGCGCTGTACACACAGGGATAAGGATAGTATTATAACATAGCACTGACAGTGAAGGCGGCGCTGTACATACAGGGATAAGGATAGGATTATTACACAGCACTGACAGTGACGGCGGTGCTGTACACACAGGGATAAGGATAGTATTATTACATAGCACTGACAGTGACGGCGGCGCTGTACATACAGGGATAAGGATAGTATTATTACATAGCACTGACAGTGACGGTTGCGCTGTACATACAGGGATAAGGATAGTATTATTACATAGCACTGACAGTGACGGCGGCGCTGTACACACAGGGATAAGGATAGTATTACATAGCACTGACAGTGACGCGGCGCTGTACATACAGGGATAAGGATAGTATTACATAGCACTGACAGTGACGGCGATGCTGTACATACAGGGATAAGGATAGTATTACATAGCACTGACAGTGACGGCGGCGCTGTACATACAGGGATAAGGATAGTATTATTACATAGCACTGACAGTGACAGCGGTGCTGTACACACAGGGATAAGGATAGTATTATAACATAGCACTGACAGTGAAGGTGGCGCTGTACATACAGGGATAAGGATAGGATTATTACATAGCACTGACAGTGACGGCGGTGCTGTACACACAGGGATAAGGATAGTATTATTACATAGCACTGACAGTGACGGCGGCGCTGTACATACAGGGATAAGGATAGTATTATTACATAGCACTGACAGTGACGGTTGCGCTGTACATACAGGGATAAGGATAGTATTATTACATAGCACTGACAGTGACGGCGGCGCTGTACACACAGGGATAAGGATAGTATTACATAGCACTGACAGTGACGCGGCGCTGTACATACAGGGATAAGGATAGTATTACATAGCACTGACAGTGACGGCGATGCTGTACATACAGGGATAAGGATAGTATTAAATAGCACTGACAGTGACGGCGGCGCTGTACATACAGGGATAAGGATAGTATTATTACATAGCACTGACAGTGACGGCGGTGCTGTACACACAGGGATAAGGCTAGTATTATAACATAGCACTGACAGTGAAGGCGGCGCTGTACATACAGGGATAAGGATAGGATTATTACATAGCACTGACAGTGACGGCGGCGCTGTACATACAGGGATAAGGATAGTATTATTACATAGCACTGACAGTGACGGCGGCGCTGTACATACAGGGATAAGGATAGTATTATTACATAGCACTGACAGTGACGGTTGCGCTGTACATACAGGGATAAGGATAGTATTATTACATAGCATTGACAGTGACGGCGGCGCTGTACACACAGGGATAAGGATAGTATTACATAGCACTGACAGTGACGCGGCGCTGTACATACAGGGATAAGGATAGTATTACATAGCACTGACAGTGACGGCGATGCTGTACATACAGGGATAAGGATAGTATTACATAGCACTGACAGTGACGGCGGCGCTGTACATACAGGGATAAGGATAGTATTATTACATAGCACTGACAGTGACGGCGGCGCTGTACATACAGGGATAAGGATAGTATTATTACATAGCACTGACAGTGACGGCGGCGCTGTACATACAGGGATAAGGATAGTATTATTACATAGCACTGACAGTGACGGCGGAGCTGAAAATACAGGGATAAGGATAGTATTACATAGCACTGACAGTGACGGCGGTGCTGTACATACAGGGATAAGGATAGTATTATTACATAGCACTGACAATGACGGCGGCGCTATACATACAGGGATAAGGATAGTATTACATAGCACTGACAGTGACGGCGGCGCTGTACATACAGGGATAAGGATAGTATTATTACATAGCACTGACAGTGACGGCTGCGCTGTACACACAGGGATAAGGATAGTATTATTACACAGCACTGACAGTGTAGGTGCTGCTGTACACACAGGGATAAGGATAGTATTAAATAGCACTGACAGTGACGGCGGCGCCCGGTAAAGGGCAAGTCTGTGGCAATAACAGGGGTGGAGAAAAGTACTTTCTACCCACTGACAGTGATGGCGGCGAAGTACATACAGGGATAAGGATAGTATTATTACATAGCACTGACAGTGACGGCGGCGCTGTACACACAGGGATAAGGATAGTATTATAACATAGCACTGACAGTGAAGGCGGCGCTGTACATACAGGGATAAGGATAGGATTATTACTTAGCACTGACAGTGACGGCGGCGCTGTACATACAGGGATAAGGATAGAATTATTACATAGCACTGACAGTGACGGCGGCGCTGTACATACAGGGATAAGGATAGTATTATTACATAGCACTGACAGTGACGGTTGCACTGTACATACAGGGATAAGGATAGTATTATTACATAGCACTGACAGTGACGGCGGCGCTGTACACACAGGGATAAGGATAGTATTACATAGCACTGACAGTGACGCGGCGCTGTACATACAGGGATAAGGATAGTATTACATAGCACTGACAGTGACGGCGACGCTGTACATACAGGGATAAGGATAGTATTACACAGCACTGACAGTGACGGCGGCGCTGTACATACAGGGATAAGAATAGTATTACATAGCACTGACAGTGACGGCGGCGCTGTACATACAGGGATAAGGATATTATTATTACATAGCACTGACAGTGACGGCAGCGCTGTACATACAGGGATAAGGATAGTATTATTACATAGCAGTGACAGTGATGGCGGCACTGTACATACAGGGATAAGGATAGTATTACATAGAACTGATAGTGACGGCGGCGCTGTACATACAGGGATAAGGATAGTATTATTACATAGCACTGACAGTGACCGCGGCGCTGTACATACAGGGATAAGGATAGTATTATTACAAAGCACTGATAGTGACGGTGGCGCTGTACATACAGGGATAAGTATAGTATTATTACATAGCACTGACAGTGATGGAGGCGCTGTACATACAGAGATAAGGATAGTATTATTACATAGCAGTGACAGTGACGGCGGCACTGTACATACAGGGATAAGGATATTATTATTACATAGCAGTGACAGTGACGGCGGCGCTGTACATAAAGGGATAAGAATAGTATTATTACATAGCACTGACAGTGACGGCGGCGCTGTACATAAAGGGATAAGAATAGTATTATTACATAGCACTCACAGTGATGGCGGCGCTGTACATACAGGGATAAGAATAGTATTATTGCATAGCACTGACAGTGACGGCGGCGCTGTACATACAGGGATAAGAATAGTATTATTACATAGCACTGACAGTGATGGCGGCGCTGTACATACAGGGATAAGGATAGTATAATTACATATCACTGACAGTGATGGCGGCGCTTTACATACAGGGATAAGGATAGTATTATTACATAGCACTGACAGTGACGGCGGCGCTGTACATACAGGGATAAGGATAGTATTATTACATAGCACTGACAGTGACGGCGGCGCTGTACATACAGGGATATGTATGTAATACTATCCTTATCCCTGTATGTACAGCGCCGCCGTCACTGTCAGTGCTATGTAATAATACTATTCTTATCCCTGTATGTACAAAGCCACCGTTACTGTCAGTGCTATGTAATTGTACATAAAGGGATAAGGATAGTATTTCATAGCACTGACAGTGACGGCGGCGCTGTACATACAGGGATAAGGATAATATTATTACATAGCACTGACAGTGACGGCGGCGCTGTACATACAGGGATAAGGATAGTATTACACAGCACTGACAGTGACGGCGGCGCTGTACATACAGGGATAAGGATATTATTATTGCATAGCACTGACAGTGACGGCGGCGCAGTACATACAGGGATAAGGATAGTATTATTACATAGCAGTGACAGTGACGGCGGCGCTGTACATACAGGGATAAGGATAGTATTACATAGAATTGACAGTGACGGCAGTGCTGTACATACAGGGATAAGGATAGTATTACATAGCACTGACAGTGACGGCGGCGCTGTACATACAGGGATAAGGATAGTATTATTACATAGCACTGCCAGTGACGGCGGCGCTGTACATAAAGGGATAAGGATAGTATTATTACATAGCACTGACAGTGACGGCGGCGCTGTACATACAGGGATAAATATAGTATTATTACATAGCAGTGACGGCGGCGCTGTACATACAGGGATAAGGATAGTATTACATAGAACTGACAGTGACGGCGGCGCTGTACATACAGGGATAAGGATAGTATTACATAGCACTGACAGTGACGGCGGCGCTGTACATACAGGGATAAGGATAGTATTATTACATAGCACTGACAGTGACGGCGGCGCTGTACATACAGGGAAACGGATAGTATTATTACATAGCACTGACAGTGACGGCGGCGCAGTACATACAGGGATAAGGATAGTATTATTACATAGCACTGACAGTGACCGCGGCGCTGTGCATACAGGGATAAGGATAGTATTATTACATAGCACTGACAGTGATGGCGGCGCTGTACATACAGGGATAAGAAAAGTATTATTACATAGCACTGACAGTGACGGAGGCGCTGTACATACAGGGATAAGAATAGTATTATTACATAGCACTGACAATGACGGCGGCGCTGTACATACAGGGATAAGGATAGTATTACACAGCACTGACAGTGACGGCGGCGCTGTACATACAGGGATAAGGATAGTATTATTACATAGCACTGACAGTGACGGCGGCGCTGTACATACAGGGATAAGGATAGTATTACACAGCACTGACAGTGACGGCGGCGCTGTACATACAGGGATAAGGATATTATTATTGCATAGCACTGACAGTGACGGCGGCGCAGTACATACAGGGATAAGGATAGTATTATTACATAGCAGTGACAGTGACGGCGGCGCTGTACATACAGGGATAAGGATAGTATTACATAGAATTGACAGTGACGGCAGTGCTGTACATACAGGGATAAGGATAGTATTACATAGCACTGACAGTGACGGCGGCGCTGTACATACAGGGATAAGGATAGTATTATTACATAGCACTGCCAGTGACGGCGGCGCTGTACATACAGGGATAAGGATAGTATTATTACATAGCACTGACAGTGACGGCGGCGCTGTACATACAGGGAAACGGATAGTATTATTACATAGCACTGACAGTGACGGCGGCGCAGTACATACAGGGATAAGGATAGTATTATTACATAGCACTGACAGTGACCGCGGCGCTGTGCATACAGGGATAAGGATAGTATTATTACATAGCACTGACAGTGATGGCGGCGCTGTACATACAGGGATAAGAAAAGTATTATTACATAGCACTGACAGTGACGGAGGCGCTGTACATACAGGGATAAGAATAGTATTATTACATAGCACTGACAATGACGGCGGCGCTGTACATACAGGGATAAGGATAGTATTACACAGCACTGACAGTGACGGTGGCGCTGTACATACAGGGATAAGGATAGTATTATTACATAGCACTGACAGTGACGGCGGAACAGTAAATACAGGGATAAGGATAGTATTACATAGCACTGACAGTGACGGCGGTGCTGTACATACAGGGATAAGGATAGTATTAAATAGCACTGACAGTGACGGCGGCGCTGTACATACAGGGATAAGGATATTATTATTGCATAGCACTGACAGTGACGGCGGCGCTGTACATACAGGGATAAGGATAGTATTATTACATAGCAGTGACAGTGACGGTGGCGCTGTACATACAGGGATAAGGATAGTATTACATAGAACTGACAGTGACGGCAGTGCTGTACATACAGGGATAAGGATAGTATTACATAGCACTGACAGTGACGGCGGCGCTGTACATACAGGGATAAGGATAGTATTATTACATAGCACTGACAGTGACGGCGGCGCTGTACATACAGGGATAAGGATAGTATTATTACATAGCACTGACAGTGACGGCGGCGCTGTACATACAGGGATAAATATAGTATTATTACATAGCAGTGACAGTGACGGCGGCGCTGTACATACAGGGATAAGGATAGTATTATTACATAGCACTGACAGTGACCGCGGCGCTGTGCATACAGGGATAAGGATAGTATTATTACATAGCACTGACAGTGATGGCGGCGCTGTACATACACGGATAAGAAAAGTATTATTACATAGCACTGACAGTGACGGCGGCGCTGTACATACAGGGATAAGAATAGTATTATTACATAGCACTGACAGTGACGGCGGCGCTGTACATACAGGGATAAGGATAGTATTACACAGCACTGACAGTGACGGTGGCGCTGTACATACAGGGATAAGGATAGTATTACATAGCACTGACAGTGACGGCGGCGCTGTACATACAGGGATAAGGATAGTATTATTACATAGCACTGACAGTGACGGCTGCGCTGTACACACAGGGATAAGGATAGTATTATTACACAGCACTGGCAGTGTAGGTGCTGCTGTACACACAGGGATAAGGAAAGTATTAAATAGCACTGACAGTGACGGCGGCGCCCAGTAAAGGCAAGTCTGTGGCAATAACAGGGGTGGAGAAAAGTACTTTCTACCCACTGACAGTGATGGCGGCGCTGTACATACAGGGATAAGGATAGTATTATTACATAGCACTGACAGTGACGGCGGCGCAGTACACACAGGGATAAGGATAGTATTATAACATAGCACTGACAGTGAAGGCGGCGCTGTACATACAGGGATAAGGATAGGATTATTACATAGCACTGACAGTGACGGCGGCGCTTTACATACAGGGATAAGGATAGTATTATTACATAGCACTGACAGTGACGACGGCGCTGTACATACAGGGATAAGGATAGTATTATTACATAGCACTGACAGTGACGGTTGCGCTGTACATACAGGGATAAGGATAGTATTATTACATAGCACTGACAGTGACGGCGGCGCTGTACACACAGGGATAAGGATAGTATTACATAGCACTGACAGTGACGCGGCGCTGTACATACAGGGATAAGGATAGTATTACATAGCACTGACAGTGACGGCGACGCTGTACATACAGGGATAAGGATAGTATTACACAGCACTGACAGTGACGGCGGCGCTGTACATACAGGGATAAGAATAGTATTACATAGCACTGACAGTGACGGCGGCGCTGTACATACAGGGATAAGGATATTATTATTACAACGCACTGACAGTGACGGCGGCGCTGTACATACAGGGATAAGGATAGTATTATTACATAGCAGTGACAGTGATGGCGGCGCTGTACATACAGGGATAAGGATAGTATTACATAGAACTGATAGTGACGGCGGCGCTGTACATACAGGGATAAGGATAGTATTATTACATAGCACTGACAGTGACCGCGGCGCTGTACATACAGGGATAAGGATAGTATTATTACATAGCACTGATAGTGACGGTGGCGCTGTACATACAGGGATAAGTATAGTATTATTACATAGCACTGACAGTGACGGCGGCACTGTACATACAGAGATAAGGATAGTATTATTACATAGCAGTGACAGTGACGGCGGCACTGTACATTCAGGGATAAGGATAGTATTATTACATAGCAGTGACAGTGACGGCGGCGCTGTACATAAAGGGATAAGAATAGTATTATTACATAGCACTGACAGTGATGGCGGCGCTGTACATAAAGGGATAAGAATAGTATTATTACATAGCACTCAAAGTGATGGCGGCGCTGTACATACAGGGATAAGAATAGTATTATTGCATAGCACTGACAGTGACGGCGGCGCTGTACATACAGGGATAAGAATAGTATTATTACATAGCACTGACAGTGATGGCGGCGCTGTACATACAGGGATAAGGATAGTATAATTACATATCACTGACAGTGATGGCGGCGCTGTACATACAGGGATAAGGATAGTATTATTACATAGCACTGACAGTGACGGCGGCGCTGTACATACAGGGATAAGGATAGTATTATTACATAGCACTGACAGTGACGGCGGCGCTGTACATACAGGGATAAGAATAGTATTATTACATAGCACTGACAGTGACGGCGGCGCTGTACATACAGGGATAAGGATAGTATTACATAGCACTGACAGTGGCTGTACATACAGGTATAAGAATAGTATTATTGCACAGCACTGACAGTGACGGCGGCGCTGCACATACAGGGTTAAGGATAGCATTATTACATAGCACTGACAGTGACGGCGGCGCTGTACATACAGGGATAAGGATAGGATATATAAGACAGTACTGACAGTGACGGCGGCGCTTATCCCTGTATGTACAGCGCCGCCGTCACTGTCAGTGCTATGTAATAATACTATCCTTATCCCTGTATGTACAGCGCCGCCATCACTGTCAGTGGGTAGAAAGTACTTTTCTCCACCCCTGTTATTGCCTCAGACTTGTCCTTTACAGGGCGCCGCCGTCACTGTCAGTGCTATGTAATACTATCCTTATCCCTGTATCTACAGCGCCGCCGTCATATTCACTGCTATGTAATAATACTATCCTTATCCCTGTATGTACAGTGCCGCCGTCACTGTCACTGCTATGCAATAATACTATCCTTATCTCTGTATGCACAGCGCCGCCGTCACTGTTAGTGCTATGTAATAATACTAAACTTATCCCTGTATGTACAGCGCCACCGTTACTGTCAGTGCTATGTAATAATACTATCCTTATCCCTGTATGTACAGCGCCGCGGTCACTGTCAGTGCTATGTAATAATACTATTCTTATACTTGTATGTACAACGCCACCGTTACTGTCAGTGCTATGTAATTGTACATACAGGGATAAGGATAGTATTACATAGCACTGACAGTGACGGCGGCGCTGTACATACAGGGATAAGGATAATATTATTACATAGCACTGACAGTGACGGCGGCGCTGTACATACAGGGATAAGGATAGTATTACACAGCACTGACAGTGACGGCGGCGCTGTACATACAGGGATCAGGATAGTATTACATAGCACTGACAGTGACGGCGGCACTGTACATACTGGGATAAGGATATTATTATTGCATAGCACTGACAGTGACGGCGGCGCTGTACATACAGGGATAATGATAGTATAATTACATAGCAGTGACAGTGACGGCGGCACTGTACATACAGGGATAAGGATAGTATTACATAGAACTGACAGTGACGGCAGTGTTGAACATACAGGGATAAGGATAGTATTACATAGCACTGACAGTGACGGCGGCGCTGTACATACAGGGATAAGGATAGTATTATTACATAGCACTGACAGTGACGGCGGCGCTGTACATACAGGGATAAGGATAGTATTATTACATAGCACTGACAGTGACGGCGGCGCTGTACATACAGGGATAAGGATAGTATTACATAGCACTGACAGTGACGGCGGCGCTGTACATACAGGGATAAGGATAGTATTATTACATAGCACTGACAGTGACGGCGGCGCTGTACATACAGGGATAAGGATAGTATTATTACATAGCACTGACAGTGACGGCGGCGCTGTACATACAGGGATAAGGATAGTATTATTACATAGCACTGACAGTGACGGCGGCGCTGTACATACAGGGATAAGGATAGTATTACATAGCACTGACAGTGACGGCGGCGCTGTACATACAGGGATAAGGATAGTAATACATAACACTGACAGTGACGGCGGCGCTGTACATACAGGGATAAGGATAGTATTATTACATAGCACTGACAGTGACGGCGGCGCTGTACATACAGGGATAAGGATAGTATTATTACATAGCACTGACAGTGACGGCGGCGCTGTACATACAGGGATAAGGATAGTATTATTACATAGCACTGACAGTGACCGTGGCGCTGTGCATACAGGGATAAGGATAGTATTATTACATAGCACTGACAGTGATGGCGGCGCTGTACATACAGGGATAAGAAAAGTATTATTACATAGCACTGACAGTGACGGCGGCGCTGTACATACAGGGATAAGAATAGTATTATTACATAGCACTGACAGTGACGGCGGCGCTGTACATACAGGGATAAGGATAGTATTACACAGCACTGACAGTGACGGTGGCGCTGTACATACAGGGATAAGGATAGTATTATTACATAGCACTGACAGTGACGGCGGCGCTGTACATACAGGGATAAGGATAGTATTACATAGCACTGACAGTGACGGCGGTGCTGTACATACAGGGATAAGGATAGTATTACATAGCACTGACAGTGACGGCGGCGCTGTACATACAGGGATAAGGATATTATTATTGCATAGCACTGACAGTGACGGCGGCGCTGTACATACAGGGATAAGGATAGTATTATTACATAGCACTGACAGTGACGGCGGCGCTGTACATACAGGGATAAGGATAGTATTACATAGCACTGACAGTGACGGCGGTGCTGTACATACAGGGATAAGGATAGTATTACATAGCACTGACAGTGACGGCGGCGCTGTACATACAGGGATAAGGATATTATTATTGCATAGCACTGACAGTGACGGCGGCGCTGTACATACAGGGATAAGGATAGTATTATTACATAGCAGTGACAGTGACGGCGGCGCTGTACATACAGGGATAAGGATAGTATTACATAGAACTGACAGTGACGGCAGTGCTGTACATACAGGGATAAGGATAGTATTACATAGCACTGACAGTGACGGCGGCGCTGTACATACAGGGATAAGGATAGTATTATTACATAGCACTGACAGTGACGGCGGCGCTGTACATACAGGGATAAGGATAGTATTATTACATAGCACTGACAGTGACGGCGGCGCTGTACATACAGGGATAAGGATAGTATTACATAGCACTGACAGTGACGGCGGCGCTGTACATACAGGGATAAGGATAGTATTATTACATAGCACTGACAGTGACGGCGGCGCTGTACATACAGGGATAAGGATAGTATTATTACATAGCACTGACAGTGACGGCGGCGCAATACATACAGGGATAAGGATAGTATTATTACATAGCACTGACAGTGACGGCGGCGCTGTACATACAGGGATAAGGATAGTATTACATAGCACTGACAGTGACGGCGGCGCTGTACATACAGGGATAAGGATAGTATTACATAGCACTGACAGTGACGGCGGCGCTGTTCATACAGGGATAAGGATAGTATTATTACATAGCACTGACAGTGACGGCGGCGCTGTACATACAGGGATAAGGATAGTATTATTACATAGCACTGACAGTGATGGCGGCGCTGTACATACAGGGATAAGGATAGTATAATTACATATCACTGACAGTGATGGCGGCGCTTTACATACAGGGATAAGGATAGTATTATTACATAGCACTGACAGTGACGGCGGCGCTGTACATACAGGGATAAGGATAGTATTATTACATAGCACTGACAGTGACGGCGGCGCTGTACATACAGGGATATGTATGTAATACTATCCTTATCCCTGTATGTACAGCGCCGCCGTCACTGTCAGTGCTATGTAATAATACTATTCTTATCCCTGTATGTACAAAGCCACCGTTACTGTCAGTGCTATGTAATTGTACATAAAGGGATAAGGATAGTATTTCATAGCACTGACAGTGACGGCGGCGCTGTACATACAGGGATAAGGATAATATTATTACATAGCACTGACAGTGACGGCGGCGCTGTACATACAGGGATAAGGATAGTATTACACAGCACTGACAGTGACGGCGGCGCTGTACATACAGGGATAAGGATATTATTATTGCATAGCACTGACAGTGACGGCGGCGCAGTACATACAGGGATAAGGATAGTATTATTACATAGCAGTGACAGTGACGGCGGCGCTGTACATACAGGGATAAGGATAGTATTACATAGAATTGACAGTGACGGCAGTGCTGTACATACAGGGATAAGGATAGTATTACATAGCACTGACAGTGACGGCGGCGCTGTACATACAGGGATAAGGATAGTATTATTACATAGCACTGCCAGTGACGGCGGCGCTGTACATAAAGGGATAAGGATAGTATTATTACATAGCACTGACAGTGACGGCGGCGCTGTACATACAGGGATAAATATAGTATTATTACATAGCAGTGACGGCGGCGCTGTACATACAGGGATAAGGATAGTATTACATAGAACTGACAGTGACGGCGGCGCTGTACATACAGGGATAAGGATAGTATTACATAGCACTGACAGTGACGGCGGCGCTGTACATACAGGGATAAGGATAGTATTATTACATAGCACTGACAGTGACGGCGGCGCTGTACATACAGGGAAACGGATAGTATTATTACATAGCACTGACAGTGACGGCGGCGCAGTACATACAGGGATAAGGATAGTATTATTACATAGCACTGACAGTGACCGCGGCGCTGTGCATACAGGGATAAGGATAGTATTATTACATAGCACTGACAGTGATGGCGGCGCTGTACATACAGGGATAAGAAAAGTATTATTACATAGCACTGACAGTGACGGAGGCGCTGTACATACAGGGATAAGAATAGTATTATTACATAGCACTGACAATGACGGCGGCGCTGTACATACAGGGATAAGGATAGTATTACACAGCACTGACAGTGACGGCGGCGCTGTACATACAGGGATAAGGATAGTATTATTACATAGCACTGACAGTGACGGCGGCGCTGTACATACAGGGATAAGGATAGTATTACACAGCACTGACAGTGACGGCGGCGCTGTACATACAGGGATAAGGATATTATTATTGCATAGCACTGACAGTGACGGCGGCGCAGTACATACAGGGATAAGGATAGTATTATTACATAGCAGTGACAGTGACGGCGGCGCTGTACATACAGGGATAAGGATAGTATTACATAGAATTGACAGTGACGGCAGTGCTGTACATACAGGGATAAGGATAGTATTACATAGCACTGACAGTGACGGCGGCGCTGTACATACAGGGATAAGGATAGTATTATTACATAGCACTGCCAGTGACGGCGGCGCTGTACATAAAGGGATAAGGATAGTATTATTACATAGCACTGACAGTGACGGCGGCGCTGTACATACAGGGATAAATATAGTATTATTACATAGCAGTGACGGCGGCGCTGTACATACAGGGATAAGGATAGTATTACATAGAACTGACAGTGACGGCGGCGCTGTACATACAGGGATAAGGATAGTATTACATAGCACTGACAGTGACGGCGGCGCTGTACATACAGGGATAAGGATAGTATTATTACATAGCACTGACAGTGACGGCGGCGCTGTACATACAGGGAAACGGATAGTATTATTACATAGCACTGACAGTGACGGCGGCGCAGTACATACAGGGATAAGGATAGTATTATTACATAGCACTGACAGTGACCGCGGCGCTGTGCATACAGGGATAAGGATAGTATTATTACATAGCACTGACAGTGATGGCGGCGCTGTACATACAGGGATAAGAAAAGTATTATTACATAGCACTGACAGTGACGGAGGCGCTGTACATACAGGGATAAGAATAGTATTATTACATAGCACTGACAATGACGGCGGCGCTGTACATACAGGGATAAGGATAGTATTACACAGCACTGACAGTGACGGTGGCGCTGTACATACAGGGATAAGGATAGTATTATTACATAGCACTGACAGTGACGGCGGAACAGTAAATACAGGGATAAGGATAGTATTACATAGCACTGACAGTGACGGCGGTGCTGTACATACAGTATTAAATAGCACTGACAGTGACGGCGGCGCTGTACATACAGGGATAAGGATATTATTATTGCATAGCACTGACAGTGACGGCGGCGCTGTACATACAGGGATAAGGATAGTATTATTACATAGCAGTGACAGTGACGGTGGCGCTGTACATACAGGGATAAGGATAGTATTACATAGAACTGACAGTGACGGCAGTGCTGTACATACAGGGATAAGGATAGTATTACATAGCACTGACAGTGACGGCGGCGCTGTACATACAGGGATAAGGATAGTATTATTACATAGCACTGACAGTGACGGCGGCGCTGTACATACAGGGATAAGGATAGTATTATTACATAGCACTGACAGTGACGGCGGCGCTGTACATACAGGGATAAATATAGTATTATTACATAGCAGTGACAGTGACGGCGGCGCTGTACATACAGGGATAAGGATAGTATTACATAGAACTGACAGTGACGGCGGCGCTGTACATACAGGGATAAGGATAGTATTATTACATAGAACTGACAGTGACGGCGGCGCTGTACATACAGGGATAAGGATAGTATTATTACATAGCACTGACAGTGACGGCGGCGCTGTACATACAGGGATAAGGATAGTATTATTACATAGCACTGAGAGTGACCGCGGCGCTGTGCATACAGGGATAAGGATAGTATTATTACATAGCACTGACAGTGATGGCGGCGCTGTACATACACGGATAAGAAAAGTATTATTACATAGCACTGACAGTGACGGCGGCGCTGTACATACAGGGATAAGAATAGTATTATTACATAGCACTGACAGTGACGGCGGCGCTGTACATACAGGGATAAGGATAGTATTACACAGCACTGACAGTGACGGTGGCGCTGTACATACAGGGATAAGGATAGTATTACATAGCACTGACAGTGACGGCGGCGCTGTACATACAGGGATAAGGATAGTATTATTACATAGCACTGACAGTGACGGCTGCGCTGTACACACAGGGATAAGGATAGTATTATTACACAGCACTGGCAGTGTAGGTGCTGCTGTACACACAGGGATAAGGAAAGTATTAAATAGCACTGACAGTGACGGCGGCGCCCAGTAAAGGCAAGTCTGTGGCAATAACAGGGGTGGAGAAAAGTACTTTCTACCCACTGACAGTGATGGCGGCGCTGTACATACAGGGATAAGGATAGTATTATTACATAGCACTGACAGTGACGGCGGCGCAGTACACACAGGGATAAGGATAGTATTATAACATAGCACTGACAGTGAAGGCGGCGCTGTACATACAGGGATAAGGATAGGATTATTACATAGCACTGACAGTGACGGCGGCGCTGTACATACAGGGATAAGGATAGTATTATTACATAGCACTGACAGTGACGACGGCGCTGTACATACAGGG